>NC_056739.1:1330197058-1330251171 GCF_019279795.1 Protopterus annectens | reverse complement strand
CGGCTCGGATCCGAGGTCGGATCCGATACCCACAGGTTGCATCCGAATGAAGTCACCTACTCAGATGGAACGTTATGGTGAGTACATAACTTCTAAGTTTGTTTGTGTCATAATGATTGAGCTGTGTACTGAGGAAAATCGATGGTTCAGAGTCAAATTCCAATTGAGTGGACAGGATTCCCTAAACTAATAGTGTCCTTGAATAAGAAAGGAAGTTTGCTCATGCTGTAATCCTGGAGGAGAATTTTGATGTAAAGGAAAGAAGCCTGGTGTTATAGATGTATAGAAATTAGGAGCTGTTTCAACATTATAGATTCTTGGCTAGCTGCTGTTGTGAGCTATTTTAACCCTAGCTAGTTTTCCCTCAAAGATTAGAATCCAATATTGTGCCTTTTGTCTGTGAGGTAGACACCTGAACTATTATGCCATACCCAGTTGTGCTTCTATGCTGTATGAAGTTAGAAAGCCTGATTATCCTGTTCATATTGTTTTCCTGAAAGTACTGTTTTGTTCTTTTGAACTGTATTAACACAGTCTGGAGCTTTGAAGTAAAGGTAACCGTGATTTATGGATTTCTGTTTTTGTGCCCCCCTCTCCGTGGAGAATTTCTTCTTTTTTGACTTGTGTAAAATGAATCCAGTATTAAATTCATAAAAACTGGCTCCAGTGGCTAATTTTATGTCAGCCCACCTCTTACTATATAGGTCTTGTACAGACATGCATGCATGTATTGTGTGCATGCATCATATATGTGGATATATATTACGTAGTGTTAGTATACTAATTTTTTATAGGTTTGTGTACAAGTTAATTTAAATCATTTTGTGATTTTAATGCAGTTGATATGCAGTATCACAAGAAGTATAATATGTTTTATGGCATGATAAACCAGAAGGCAAGAACAGTTAAGTAAAAAATTGTAGTTTTCATCTGGAATCGTGTACAAACAAATGTGAGGCTAGTACAGCCCTGTTCTTTTAGCAGTGCAGGTAAGGGTAAAAAGGTGGAAAACTGCACAGACAACATAAGAGCAGGCAGTGTGAAGCACATTAGGAGGTACAAAGCGGTCTCTGTCCACTGTGCTCTGGCTCACTCCGCTACCCTACTCCCATTCCCACCCACCCCATTTCAATTACATGTATACCTTCATTGCTCCTCCCATTTGTCTCAATAGCCAGTCACATACTAACCCCTCCCTTTCCCACTTGTTATCCAAACTCATACAGCCACATCTTTCATCACATCCTACCACTTCTTTCAGTCAACCAGTAGCAATCCACTAAACCCTATCACACTCCAGCTCACCTGCATTCAGATTCCCTATCACACTCCAGCTCTCATCTCACCTGCATTCAGATTCATTTCCACCCACAAATATTAATTACTTGTACACACAATTTCATCTACCTATCTAATAACTATTGTGAAGTTTTATAAGATAGTACTGAATTTATTTTTTCTGTTTATTGATGTTCTTCATCTCACATTGCTGCAGTCCTCACACTTGGGTAGTCCGCTGTCCTCGGTCGGCCCGAATATCAAAGTATAAGGCTGACGTCGGTCAAGGCGCATTTGACTGACATCAGGACGTCAGGGTACAAATGCGCATGACCGACGTCATATCCTCAGTCTTTTTTGCCGCATGGTCCGATGCAGAAGCAGCATTGCAAGTGCCGGTTGGCATTCTGAGATTTTTCATTTTCGAAGTTTCAGACCGAGTTCAAAGTTGGCTAAGTACCCGTTGGGAATATTTTAGTTTTTCTTGCCTCAGTGATTTACGGATGTCAGAAAAGTCAATAATTGCATTTCTTGTGAAACAGATACCATAGAGATTATCATACTTTGTGTATTCCTTGCTTAGGGCCTGAGCACGGCGTTGTTGGCTGTCGCTCTTGTGCTAGATTCAATAAGCAGCACTATAAAGAGAAGGTTGGATTGTGCCAGGTTAGTCTTTGGGAAGCGGTGCAATTATAAAATGCCGTCGGATGCTCCGGCGCCCGCTTCTTGAAGCGCAAGGACAAGGCAGTTAAACCTAGGCTAGAAGAACCGTCTGTACGGACGCGGTTCTTTAGAGGTGTCGGTGGAGCCGGTGGCTCCACCGGAGGTTTCTTTGTGTTCCCAGGGTGGGACCTTATTATTGCAAGATGTGGCCTCTCAGGAGGCAGGTCAGGCGGAGGGGCTTCTCAGGTTACTGCTCCCCTCCCTTCCTAGGGTGGCTAGGCCCTCTCCTTCTGTTTCAAAGGCTTCTCCCAGGGGCAGGCCATGTTTGCTTCAGTTGGTGTTACCCCTAGCTCTTCAGGAACTGTGCCCAACAAGCATATGCTTAAAATGGCAGAAGATTTGATTACTTTGATTAGGGTTCTATGCCCCTCCTGATAAGAGACCTAGGGTGGAGCCTGAGTTAGGGAGTTTTGAGCAGGCTTCAGATGTTTCAGAGTCTTGGCTGAAGACTTGCAGGAATACTCTCCTTATTCTGATTCTGATGTGGATGATTCTACTCCTTCTGCTTCTCCTCCTGAGGATTTTTCTTTTCAGAAACTCTTCGCTCCATGAGGGAGCATTTTAAGTGGGAAGGTCAGGACTTCTCTGATTCCAGGAAAAGGCTTAGGGAATTTTGTTTTACCCCAGCATGGGCCTTTGGCTATACCTCCTGTTTTGGATGTAGTGGAAGATGTTTTGCAGAGGCTTCTCTTAATCCTGATTCTTTGCCTCCTGCTCCTGTTAAACGGATAGGTATTACAGGGTGCCTGAAGCTCATAAGTTTCTTTTAAGAGTCCTAGGGCAGACCCAGAAACTGTTAGCCAGGGGCCTAAAGGTGTTAAGGCTTCTGTTGTAAAGAATCCGGTTCCTGCAGACAAAGAGGCCAGGGCCTTGGATAGATGGGGAAAGAAAGTTTATACTTCTTCCACTCTTGCTATGAGGGCTTTGAATTGCCAGTTTCACATGTTGAAATACCAAAACTATCTCCTTTCACAATTGAAGGCTAAGGTTGATGCTCTGGCAGAAGGTATTGATTGTAAAGAGTTGCAAGATTTAGTACATGTTTCTGAACAGGTGGGTAAGCATTCTTTGCAATGTGGTTTTGATGCTGTACAGGCCTCGTCTAGGGTGGCTGCCACTGAGTCAGTTCTTCGCAGACACGCCTGGCTGAGGGATCAGAATGTCTGACCATGTTAAAACAAGGATTTTAGATGCTCCTTTGCAATCTGACGTGTTGTTTGGTTCTCCTGTTGAGGCAGTTTTAAAGAAAATGGAAGACAAGGCTAAGTCTATGCAGACTGTTAAAGATTTTTTGCAGGTCCAGCCTCCAAAGTTTAGTAGAAATTGGCCTACTAAGGGGTGGACGTATCCTTCTTATGATTCCCAGTCTAGGGGTAGATCTAGACGTGGTAGGGGCAGAGCTCAGGGCTCTTTCAGGCCTAGAACAGGGAGTTCTCCTGCACAGTCTTCGGGTGAGGGCAGGGGTCAGTCCTTTCGTAAACAGACCCAATGACCTACCTTTTCAGCTGCCAGAGCCTTCTCGTCTGGCAGCACCTTTGGGAGGAAGGTTGGCACTTTTCAAAGAAAATTGGAGTTTAATTACCCAAGACAGATGGGTATTGGATATCATACACCACGGCTACAGGTTTTATTTCCATACCTTGCTTCCTTTCAAAGGCATGCCAGACGTTCCTCCTCAACAAAGATTAGAGGCGCACAAGCAAGTTTCTCTGTTGCTCCAAATAGGGGCCATACAGCCGGTCCCTATGCCAGAAGTGGGCCTAGGATTTTATTCTCGCCTGTTCCTAGTACCAAAGAAGGGGAACACGTGGAGACCAATTTTGGATTTATCTCTCCTCAACACTTATCTGGACATTCCCAAGTTCAAAATGTTGACGTTGCAGCAGCTTTTACCTCTGCTGGGCAAAGATCATTGGATGGTAACTTTGGATCTCAAGGAGGCTTACCTTCATGTTCCTATCAGACTAAGTTGCAGGAAGTATCTGCGTTTTCGAGCTGGGACTTCTCACTATCAGTTCTCTGCATTGCCCTTTGGCTTATCTACTTCGCCCAGAGTGTTCACGAAAGTTCTGGCTCCAGTGATAGCTTTCTTCAGGCTAAAAGGAATACAGATCTATCCTTATTTGGACGACTGCCTGATTCTGGCTCAAGGAAGGAAGAGCTTCTTCATCATTTGGAATATGTGATAGCAGTGCTAAGATGCCTGGGGTATTCTGTGAACGAAATAAAGTCCAGTCTAGTACCCTCTCGGGACATGTGCTTTCTGGGTGTGAGACTGAATACAGCATCCCAGATGGCCTTTTTAACCCCGGACAAACAAAAGAGTCTTTCCCTTTACTTCCATCAACTATCTCATCAGTCCGGGCTGACTGCAAGGACAGTCCTTCAAGCCTTAGGGTTCATGGCATCTTGTATTCTGGTGCTTCCCAATGCCAAACTGCATATGAGGAAGCTACAATGGTATCTCAAAATGTATGGACACAGCACTGCCAGGATCTGGACACTGTCATTCAAATAATACCTTGCATTCAAAAGGAATTTTTGTGGTGGGCTCAGGAATGTCACCTAAACAAGGGACTCTCTGTGACCCGGCCAGAGGCGAGTCAGATTTTAACGACAGATGCCTCAGACAAAGCTTGGGGAGCTCATCTGAATGTAAAGTGGATACAAGACAAGTGGCCTGCCAGACTACAACATCTGCATATCAACATGAAGGAGATGTTAGCAGTCCAGTTTGCATTAATAGCTTTCAAGGAATTACTTCTTCCAGGGCAGGTGTTGATTCTAACAGACAACACAACTGTCATGTGGTACATCAACAAGCAAGGGGGAACGCATTCTTATCCTCTATGCAGGCAAGCAATGATTTTGTGGGAGACTGCTCTCAATTTTCAGCTCGATCTTCAGGCAAGGTTTCTGCCAGGAGCACAGAACTCCTTAGCAGATGTGTTGAGCAGGCAATTATGGATCCCCACGAGTGGAAATTGGATCCTCATGTATTTCAGAAATTGACAGTGTCATGGGGAACTCCAGACATAGATCTGTTCGCTTCTCCACTAAACCATCAGCTGCCAAAGTTTTGCACAAAAAGGTTTCATCCCACAGCTTGGAGAGTGGATGCTCTTTCTTTCAATTGGAGCAATCTTCATGTGTATGCCTTTCCACCTCTGCCTCTCCTCCCAAAGGTACTTCTAAAGGTCAGACAGGTCAAGCCAAGGATGATTTTAATAGCTCCAGATTGGCCTCGACAGCACTGGTACCCATTACTGAGAAGTCTGGTACGGAAGCCTCCATGGCCTTTGCCTTCGATTCCACACCTGTTGTCACAGGAGGACAGTCATTTGCTCAATGTCAAGCTTCACTCTCTGCACCTAACAGCCTGGCATATTCTGTTTTGAACCATAGTGGGCCTCCACTTCCTCAGCAAGTTTTGAATGTTATTTTGGAAGCTAGAAGGCCTAGTACAAGGAAAGTGTGCAGACAAATGGAAGAGATTTTTATTTTGGAGTGCAGCAAAAGATTTTGATGTTTCTGAGCCTAATTTGTGTGTGGCTCTTCAATATCTTACTGAGTTACTAGACAAAGGTTTGTCTTTCTCTTCTATTAAAGTTCATGCTGCAGCAATTTCAGCTCACTATGATTGCGACCCACCATTGTTTTCTCATCCTTTGTTCAAGCGATTTCTTAGAGGGCAAAGAATATAAGACCCCCTAAGAGCTCCTACTCCTGCTTGGGATCTCAATTTTGTGTTGGAGAAACTCACTCTGCAACCTTTTGAGCCTGCAGCTACTTCTGAGTTAAAATATTTGTCATGGAAGACTGCTTTGTTGTGGACCATTACCTCTGCAAGAAGGATTTCTGAATTGCAGGCCCTTATGGCGGTTGAGCCTTTTTTGATTTTCCATAAGGATAGGGTATCATTACGTACTAATCCTTCCTTTTATGCCTAAGGTGGTTTCTAGTGTGGCTTTAAACCAAACTATTCATTTGCCTACTTTTTATGCAAATCCCCAAAATAAAGGGGAAAAGATTTTGCACACTTTAGATGTACACAGGCAGTTGTGTTATTATTTGGACAGAACTAAAGGGTTCAGGCAGTCTCAGCAATTGTTTGTTTCTTTTGCTTTGAGTTCTCAGGGCAAGCCTGTGTCAAAACAAACTATTTCTAAGTGGATTGGGTTTTGCATTGCTTTCTGTTATTCCCATCATGGCAAGGAGATTCCAGCTGGGATTAGGCCTCATTCCACTAGGGCTACTGCCACTTCGACAGCTTTTTTGAGGGGAGTGGCAACCAAGGATATTTTGGAGGCAGCTACTTGGAGTTCAGTGCATACCTTCTCTAGGCATTATCACCTGCCACTTTACTCTAAATCCAGGGCGGGTTTTGCCACTGCTGTTTTGCAGGGCATTTTGGCAGCTCCTGCTTCTTTGTAGTTTAGCCATCCTCCCTTACCTCTGCTTTGGGATTCTACCCAAGTGTAAGGACTGCAGCAATGTGAGATGAAGAACATAGTACAGTTTTGTACCTACCATAAATGTAGATGTTCAAGATCCACATTGCTGCAGTCAACCCTCCCTCCTTCCCCTCTGTAGTTTGAGGTGGTTGTGTGGGTTGGGTTGTACTTTTTGTGTATATTGTATATATTGTACATATAATTGGTGCAAGGGTGGTTGGTTGGTGGTTTGCTGTCTTTTGGTTTTGACCTTTATTTTTAGGGTCTTCTGACATCTGGGGCAAGAAAAGACTGAGGATATGACGTCGGTCATGCGCATTTGTACCCTGACGTCCTGATGTCAGTCAAATGCGCCTTGACCGACGTCAGCCTTATACTTTGATATTCGGGCCGACCGAGGACAGCGGACTACCCAAGTGTAAGGACTGCAGCAATGTGGATCTTCGAACATCTACATTTATGGTAGGTACAAAACTGTACTTTTCATTGAATATTGTGTTAAAAATAGTACTGCTTTTATCTGCTTATTTGTTTACTGAAAATTTTGAGCTCTCCTGTCTGCAGTTAGTTTTCCCTTCCCGCCCTCCCTGTTCTTGTTGTGGTATTAATCTTGCTGGCTTTGAAATTGACTGCCACTCCTGTAAATTTGTGTTTGAACACTCCTCCTGGGCCCATCTCATTTGCTTACTCAACCGAGTATAGTGAGATCATATTTTGATTTCAGACACTCCTACCATTCCCATCTGTTCAGCCCTATCCTATCCTAGTCTAGTCTCATTAGCTCATCCTGTCTAATACAGAGAGAACATTTGAGTAGGCATACCCACTTAGGCCCTGAACTTGTCTGATTGAAGACTGTTGGAACAGGGCTCAGTTCTGAGGTTTTTTACCGGTTAATTGGGTAATTTTTTGAAATCAATTTGCTTGTTTTCTATTGTTATATATATAAAAAATTGCACTTTATCTGCTTTTATTGTAATTGTGTTTCTTCCTACTTTATGACCTTACTTTGCTTCTGCCTCTTAAAAGTAGTCACTTGTATTTATTATGCTGCATTTATTACTGCTTAGTAGTAGCCTGATTAAGTGGAACTGTTATTCTAAGTCTCTTGGTTATTGCATGTAGGCTTCAGAGCAGTTGTTTTACATTAAGAAGGTTTGTGGTCTGCACTCTTGTGGGAGGAGAGGCTAGATTCTGCCTTTCTGAGCTGGGAATTTCTGGTTAAAGGCTTACTATGCCTGCTCATTTTAACTGTTTTTCTGATATCTGTGAACCTTGTCTGCTGTAGCATAGACTAGATTCAGGCCTGCTGAATCTAGCTTTATTTTGTATAACTTGAGCACTAATCTAGGCCATCTTTTTTCAAGAAGGTTCCCCTGTACCCTAGTGGCAGGAGTGTGCAGTTAGAACTTGTCCGATTGAAGACTGCTGGAACAGGGCTCAGTTTTGAGGTTTTTTTACTGGTTAATTGGGTAATTTGTTTAAATCAGTTTGCTAGTTTTCTTTTGTTATATATAAAAAAATTTCACTTTATCTGCTTTTACTGTAATTGTGTTTCCTCCCACTTTATTACTTTATTTTGCTGCAGTTGTTACTGCTCGGTACTAGCCTGATTAAATTGTAACTGTTAATGTGAAGTTGTTAATCTCGCCGATTATTCTCACTGATGGGTTGGAGGCGATCCTCGGCTCCGACACGGCCAATAGCAAGCTCAAGGTTTGCCAGTAGCTTGAGACCAGCCCGTTATCCCACCATGCCCTGCTAGAATTACCTCAGATCTATTAATAACCATCAGAAAAAACAGACCAGTGAATAACAGCTCTACTTTCCAACCTTAAATATTTATTGTAAAATACAAAACCTCTAGCGCCTCGGCCACAGCCTTTACAGAGTAAAAAAAATCTGCTTTCTAAAAAACCTTCGTTATATATTCTGTCTTAACACGGTAATTATTCAATTAACCATTAATTACTAAAACATTCAGTTCCCTTAAAGGTAAAAAAAAACTATATAAAACTTTGCCAGTTACACTCTTTATTCAGTCCACAAGGAAATAATGTATTATATTTCATTATAAGAACAGATTCTTTTTGCCTTAGCATTTTCTTTAACAATTCTACATTTCCATGTTGCAATGATATTTGTTCCAACACTGTTACCTTCATATTATTTACATCCCCTTGATGTTCCTTATTAAAATGTTCCGCTATGGGACTCATGACTTTATTATTTTTAACATCTCTCACATGCTCTTTTATTCATTCGGCTAAAGACCTTGTGGTCTCTCCTATGTAATATTTCTTACATGGGCAAAATATAACATAAATTACTCCCTTACTTAAACAGGAATACATTCCCTTAGTATCAATTTTTTTTGTTCCTATCTTATCCACTTTAGTTATAATATGTTGACAGGACATTTTCCACAAGGGATAGTTCCTCTTATCTCCATATTTTCTAATTTATTTTCTCTTGGCCTTATATATTTACTATACACCAAGAAATCTTTCAGATTTCTTCCTCTCTTATAAGATATTCTTGGTTCTACATTTGATAAAGAAGGGACTTCTCTAATAACCTGTCTCCAATACAGCTTAACCAGCCCATTCATTTTATGTGAAAACACTGTATATTTAGTGACAAAAAACATTTTTTCTCTATTAAATTCTTTCCTTTCATATTCATGTCTTCTCTCCCTTTGTTGAATACCATTTTTCATACTATTGTTTGGATTATTTCCATATATTTTATAAAAACCTTCATATACACTCTCTGGCTTATAGTCTCTGTTAATAAAAATAGAGGCTACTTCCTGTGCGTCTTCTTTTGCTTCTTTTATATCTCTACTTAATCTTTTAATCCTAAGCATCTCCCCGTAGGGAATAGCTTCTATCGTGTGACTCTGATGACAACTATTGCCAAATAATTTCCAGTTTATTTGGTTAAATTTTCTATATATATAGGTTCATAGGTTCATACTAGGCTGTCTGCCCTAGGGCATTTATAAGCCTAGCCAGCATGTGTTTGGCTTTCGCCACCCATTTTAAATTTATTTTGCTATGCCCTTTTTCGAGGTTAGTATACTGTGCCTCTGTCTAACAGTGACACAGAAGTGATACCAGGTAAACCTCGATCTCCCATCCACTCATCAAGATTCCTCTTGAAGAGAGTCATTGAGGGACTCTGCCTAACCTGGACTGGGATTTTATTCCAGAGTGAAGGGAGCCTCTGGGTTATGAATCTGTCCCTCCAGCATATCCTATTTATTTCTGTCCCTCCAGCATATCCTATTTATTTCAGTGCTGAGGTTCAAGTCTCTCGAGCGCATAGCTCGATGGGATTTGGATTTTCTGAGGTGCAGCATGTCCATTTAATTCCGGGTTGGACATGGCTTTATACGTCAGGCACAGATCGCCTCTGAACAGGCGGTATGTCACTGAGTAGAGCTGGAGTTTCTTTAACCGGGCAGCATATGGCATCTGTTTGAGCCCTTTGATCCTCTTGGTGAGGTACTTTTGGGGTCTTTCCAGTTGCTGCAGGTGTCTGGTAAGGTACATCCCAAAAGGGGCATTGTACTCAATTATGGGCCTGATGAGGGATGAGTAAAGAGGCACGATGACCTCCCCTGATCTAGATGTGAATCCCTTCATGATTAGGTGGGCTATATAATTCTAACCACTTTGGCCACGTGGTTGTCAAATGAGAGATTGCTATCAACTTGGGTCCCCAGGTCCCTAATTACTTCTTCTGTACTTAATGGATTACCACCTATGTGGTAATTTGTGGCACTGTTTTTGCTAAAGGGATGACTATACACTTTTTGGCATTTAGCTTGAGGCCATGGCTCTGGCACCAGTTGTCTGTTTCTATGAGGCCCTTTTGGAGGATGCTTGTGTCGGCTGGAAAATCGATTATGGCGCCCAGTTTGCAGTCATCTGCGAACTTGGTCAGCCACAGACCTTCCGTGTTGGCCTGTACCTCCGAGAAATATATACCGAACAAGAGAGGTCCCAGGACTGAGCCTTGTGAGACACCACTTGTAACTCGTTTGGAGTCTGACATGGCTCCAGCAATTCTAACCATGTGGTTTCTGTCCTTGAGCCAGTTTGCAATCCATCTAGTGACATAGGGGTTTATATTTAAGCTGGTGAGCTTATCTATAATGCCCGAGTGGGGTATTGTATCGAAGGCTTTTGCGAGGTCCAGGTAGGCTGTGTGGACCACCTTCCCCTCGTCAATGGCCTTGGTGACTGTTTCAAAGAAATCAACCAGGTTTAAGAGGCAGGATCTGCCCTTCCACAAAGCCGAACTGGGTAGGATCCAGTGTCTGTAGGTCCCCAATATCTTTATTTATGAGGTCCATGATGATCCTTTCCATAGCTTTGCAGACCAAGCTAGTCAGGCTTATGGGGCGATAGTTTCCAGGATCTGTTGAGGCACCACCTTTATGGAGAGGGACCACTGTTGCTGTACGCCACTCTTTGGGCACATATCCTGTAGTAAGGCTGAGATTGAACAGTAGTTTTATGTTTGGGTTTAGCTCTTCTTGGAGTTCATGTAGGACGGAGGCCGGGACACCATCTGGTCCCATTGATGCTGTGTTTTTGCTTTGGAGAGGCGGCTCTTACCTGAGCATCTGAGATGTCAGGGGCAGCACTTTGCTGGGATAGATATTTGCCCTTTGGTGGGGAGGGGAGAAGTTTGCTGAACCTGTCAGCTAGGATGTTGGCAATGTCTGTGGGTTCCATGTATTTTTTGTCATTTTGGACTAATTCTGAGCATATCTGGGAATTACCACCCAGGTTCCTAACATAACTAAAGAAAGCCTTGTGATTATCCTTAGTGTCCTGTGCAATTTTTCTCTCTAAGCTGGCCTTAGACCATTTTGTGTGTGCCCGTAGTTTTTTGCTAATACTTGATCAGTGATGCCTTCCCTTTTTGGGATTTTGCTCTATCATTTAGTAGCTTCCTCCTTCTATTGTATAGTTTGTTTATGGCTGGGGTCCACCAGACAGGACGTCTGCCTTTGGAGGATTGGGTCTTGGTTTTATTTGGGATCGCATGATCCATGCATTCCTGAAGGTGTTCGTAGAATGTGTTTATAAAGGATTCTGTGGTCTGGGCTGTATTTTCCACAGGCCCGGGGGCTTTGAAGGATTCCACCTCAGTTTTGAGGAGTGTGAAATTTGCTTTAGAGAAGTTTTTCACTGTGGTTTTCTGGGCAGGGGGTGGGGTCGGGATGTGAATATCCAGTGAGATTAGTTTATGGTCTAATCTTACTAGTGAGGGATACACTTCTGATCTGGAGCATAGAGTCCCCAATAGAGTCCCCATGTTGGTGATCAGGTCCAGTATGTTTTCCCCTCTTGTGGGAGTGGTAACAAGTTGTTCCATAGCATTTGAGTTTATAAATTCTAGGAACCTTTGGGCTAGGGTGTTGGAGCTAGAGTAATGCTCCCAGTCTATGTTTGGGTAGTTGAAGTCGCCCAATATAATGGTGTTTGGAGAGACCTTCATATTTTCCAGTGTTCTCAGGAAGGCCGAGTGGGGTTCCTGGGTTTGGGAGGGTGGTCTGTAGCAGGCTATAAACTGGAAGGCAGTTTTACCCACTGTTAGTTGCACATGGATAGTCTCTGATGCTTCGTGCTTTGCCACCAACCTGGAGGTGTGGGTATCTTTGATGAATATCGATACTCCCCCTCCTTTTGTGGTTCGGTCCAAGTTTTGGGGCCGAAAAGAATGGTATGAGGTATAACCTGGTAGTGCTGGGGTGCTCTCAGGAGCCTGAACCAGGTTTCTGTTACTGCACAGATATCGATGTTCTCCATGCTAAGGAGAGTTTTGAGTGCGTACATCTTGAGGTTTAGACTTCTGGCGTTGAGTAGCATTACTCTTAGTTTCTTATCCCTTGTGATACCTATGGAGGTGGGTTTGTCTTTTGAGCCTTGCCTAAAAAAGGCACTATGGGGGTAGCAAGAGCCTTTGCCAATATCCAAAAGCCCAGGGGTGACAGGTGCAAGCCGTCCCTAGCGAAGCATCGTGGCTTGTCGAGCATATCATCCTAAGCTGACAGGCATTGGATCCCCTTTGAATGACACCAGTACTTAAGCCAATTGTTGAAATTGATCATCTTGTCTTCATATTGTGGCATAATTCTTGGTGAGGGTAAGATGCTATTCAAGGTCAGGGCCATACCGGCCTGGGCTACATGCTCAGAGAGCTCCTTTATGTCTCTCTTTTCATGTAGTCCAGGGAGGTACGTCTCTGCTCATTAACACCAGCATGGACAATGACTGAGTCATATTTGTACTTGCCTTGGAGTGACCTGAGTGCTTGTGTTATGTGGCGGATCCTAGCGCCCGACAGGCTGCTCACCGTGACCCTCTCCTTTGTTCAGCCTGGTGTGCGGGACGTCAGTGTGCCTGACGATAGTCGCCTATTTACAAGTGTATCAGGTGTGTTGTTTAGTGGAAGGGCTGTGACTGTTTGGCACACTGGCTTTGTGAGATATGTGTTGCACGTGTTTTTGTTTTGGGGTAACGGCTGCTTGGGTGTCTGCTTTGGAGGTCTCTGCTGCTTCAGCAGATCTTTATTTAGAGCCTCCGAGTGTTTTTTTGTGATTATGTGTTTGGTTTGCTGTCGTGGTAGGTCTATGTGAGACTGGAATTGTAGTGAGTGTGGTTTCCTTCTCCTCCTGACTGGTTATGCCAGTACTGAGTTGAGAGCTTAGCCTCCAGTTTGGCTATATGGTTGCATCTCTCACATGTGTTGGAATTTGTTGGGAGGAGGAGAGGGTTGTCTGTGTACATGAGGCAGTTGTAACATTGCCTCAAGATTCCCAGATTCACCAGCTGGACCGGAGAGGAGATTGACAACTGACCTTTGGACATGCTAGAATAATATTGGGAATTCCTTAATAATTGAAAACCAGGGCCAGTGGGGAGTGAGGGTGTAGTGCTTTTAATTTTTAGTGCTGACTTATATAATTGCTTTAGTGAGCAAGTGCCAGGTAACTTAAGTGCAATGTGTTACAGGTAACTTAAATGCAAAAACGACAAACAGTAACTTTCTTTCAAGTGAAACAAGGAAATAAGTACAGTAAGCAATGCAAATATCACTAGTGATCCACAGAAGCGCCGAGAAGCCGCGTATTACGTGGAATTAGCGTTCCAGGGAAATAACAAGTAAACAAACAACAAGCATATAAACAAAGCTAGATTCAGCAGGCCTGGCTCTAGTCTATGCTACAGCAAACAAGGTGTACCAATTTCAGTAAGATACAGTTCAAATATTCAGGCACTATAAACCTTTAACCAGAAATTCCCAGCTCAGAAGGGCAGAGTCCAGCCTCTTCTCCCACAAGAGTGCAGACCACAAACCTTCTTAATGTAAAATAACTGGCCTGAAGCCCAAGTGCTTAAACCAGAACTAATACACTTTAAGAATAACAGACACTGGGCTCTCAGTCAGCAGTTCCCAACTTAGAAGGATGAAAGCTACCTGTCCTACCACCACAGTGCATGCCACAAACCTTCCTAATGTAAAACAACTGGTCCGAAGCCCAAGTGCTTAATCTAAAAGACTTAGAATGAGTTACACCAAGCAGTAATAAATACAATTGAGTACTTTTAAGATGATGCAAAAGTAAAAAAAAAGTAGGTAGAAACATAAGTACAATAAAAGCAGATGACATTTTTTTTTTTTTTCTGAACAAGTGCTGAGATCAAAGAAACAGATTTGAGTGCTGAAACTAGAAAACTGGCTAGTTATAAGAAAAAAAAACTTAAAAAAGGCTTCCCTCCAACACAGAAGGGCTTGGGGGCTCAGAAGCCTACAAATAGTCTATACCACTTAACAGGAAAGGCAGGGAACAAGCTTAATTTTTTTTTCTGTTTCCCAGATGCTCTCTTTGTACACAGTAGGAGTGCCTGAATATGATCTCACTGCACTCAGTTGAGTGAGCAAATGAGATGGGCCCAGAAGGAGTATCCAAACACAAATTTACAAGAGGGGCGGGCAGTTGCAAGGCCACTAAGATTAACACCAAAACAAAAACAGAGAGGGTGGGTGGGACTAACTGAAGAGCAGAGTGAAAACTTCCAGTTCAGTTAATATTCCTTCCAGACAGTTAAAATCAATTTAAATACTGTATTTTTTTGAAGAAAAAAAAAGAGCAGATAAAGGTACTTAAATTCTCTTATACGTCCAGTTGAATATAGCAAGTTCTTAGCCAAAGCTGAGGTTTTTAAGCAGAAAATATTTCACACTGTACCACTTAAATAGGCAAGGACAGGAAATCAAAGAATGTGACTACCCCCACACCTGTAATTACTAGCAAATAACAAAATTTAGCAAACACTGACTAACTTCCAGTTCAGCTAATATTCCTTCCACACAGTTAAAATCAATTTAAATACTGTATTTTTTTGAAAAAAAAGAGCAGATAAAGGTACTTAAATTCTCTTATACGTCCAGTTGAATATAGCAAGTTCTTAGCCGGCCAAAGCTGAGGTTTTTAAGCAGAAAATATTTCACACTGTACCACTTAAATAGGCAAGGACAGGAAATCAAAGAATGTGACTACCCCCCACACCTGTAATTACTAGCAAGTAACAAAATTCAGCAAACACTGACTAACTTCCAGTTCATATTAGTATGAATTCTCTCTTTCACTTTCCCTCTTAATGTTATATCCAAATAATTAACTTTACTACCCTTCTAAATGTCTTCAAATTTTATCCCATATCTATTGGCATTCAGATATTCAATAAAATTAAATGACAAATATTCACCCCCTTTACAGACAAAAATTAAATCATCTATAAATCGATAATATTTCACTACATATTTCCTAAAGAACTCATGTCTATAAACATATTTTCAGCAAGCCCCATAAACATATTAGCATAAACTGGGGCGAAAGCCGCTCCCATTGCTGTTCCTGTATTTTGCTTATATAGTGTCCCATCAAATTCAAATATATTATTTACCAAACAAATCTCTACTAGTTCTTTTATATAATGAGTTTTGGGACTATCACCTAAGAAATATTGTATAGCCTCTAGACCAAAGACATGAGAAATGTTAGTGTACAAACTCACTACATCCACAGTTATAAAATACATATCTCTAGCTCATACTACATCTTTTATTTTACTTAAAAAAAATCAGAAGAGTCCCTTATATGCGAAGGTAACTTAATCACATCTTGTAATAAAATTTCATGCAGCAAACAACTGAGATTATATGTAAAAAATCCGCTAGCCGACACTATAGAGCTATATATAAATTGTAATTGTTAATGTGAAGTTGTTCATCTCGCTGATTATTCTCACTGATGAGTTGGAGCCGATCCTCGGCTCCGACACGGCTGATAGCAAGCTCAAGGTTTGCCAGTAGCTCGAGACCAGCCCGTTATCCCACCATGCACTAATAGAATTACCTCAGATCTAGTTTGCCGGGGCAAGAGAGATTTCGGTGATCCAGATAGCTCGGACCATTTTAGAAACGGCAAGATGTTCTTCATCTCACATTGCTGCAGTCCTTACACTTGGGTAGTCCGCTGTCCTCGGTCGGCCCGAATATCAAAGTATAAGGCTGACGTCGGTCAAGGCGCATTTGACTGACATCAGGACGTCAGGGTACAAATCGCATGACCGGCGTCATATCCTCAGTCTTTTTGCCGCATGGTCGATGCAGAAGGAGCGTTGCAAGTGCCGGTTGGCGTTCTGAAATTGTTCGATTTGAGTTTCAGACCGAGTCAAAGTTGGCTAAGTAGCCTGTTGGCGAATATTTTAGTTTTTCCTTGCCTCAGTGGTTTACCGGATGTCAGAAAAAGTGAATAATTGTATTTCTTGTGGGAAACCGATACCGCATAGAGACTACCATACTTTGTGTATTCCTTGTTTAGGGCCTGAGCACGACGTTGTTGGGTGTCGCTCTTGTGCTAGATTCAATAAGCGCACTATAAAGAGAAGATTAGATTGTGCCAGGTTAGTCTTTGGGAAGCGGTGCAATTATAAAATGCCGTCGGATGCTCCGACGCCCGCTTCTTCGAAGAAGCGCAAGGACAAAGCAGTTAAACCTAGGCTAGAGGAACCGTCAGTACCGGACGCCGGTTCTTTAGAGGTGTCGGTGGAGCGTGGTTCCACCGGAGGTTTCTTTGGGATCCCAGGGAGAGACTTTGTTATTGCAGGATGTGGCCTCTCAGGAGGCAGGCCAGGCTGATGGGGCTTCTCAGGTTACTGTACTCCCCTCCCTGCCTAGGGTGGTTAGGCCCTCTCCTTCTGTTTCCAAGGCTTCTCCCAGGGGCAGGCCAGGTTTAGCTTCAGTTTGTGTTACCCCTAGTTCTTCAGGAACTGTGCCCAAGAAGCATATGCTTAAAATGGCAGAAGATTTGATTACTTTGATTAGGGGTTCTATGCCCCCTCCTGATAAGAGACCTAGGGTGGAGCCTGAGCTAGGGAGTTTTGAGCAGGCTTCAGATGTTTCAGAGTCTTGACTGAAGACTTGCAGGAGTACTCTCCTTATTCTGATTCTGATGTGGATGATTCTACTCCTTCTGCTTCTCCTCCTGAGGATTTTTCTTTTTCAGAAACTCTTCATTCCATGAGGGAGCATTTTAAGTGGGAAGGTCAGGACTTCTCTGATTCCAGGAAAAGGCTTAGGGAATTTTGTTTTACCCCAGCATAGGCCTTTGGCTATACCTCCTGTTTTGGATGTAGTGGAAGATGTTTTACAGAGGCTTCTCTTAATCCTGATTCTTTGCCTCCTGCTCCTGTTAAACCGGATAGGTATTACAGGGTGCCTGAAGCTCATAAGTATCTTTAAGAGTCCTAGGGCAGACCCAGAAACTGTTAGCCAGGGGCCTAAAGGTGTTAAGGCTTCTGTTGTAAAGAATCCGGTTCCTGCAGATAAAGAGGCCAGGGCCTTGGATAGATGGGGAAAGAAAGTTTATACTTCTTCCACTCTTGCTATGAGGGCTTTGAATTGCCAGTTTCACATGTTGAAATACCAAAACTATCTCCTTTCACAATTGAAGTCTAAGGTTGATGCTCTGGCAGAAGGTATTGATTGTAAAGAGTTGCAAGATTTAGTACATGTTTCTGAACAGGTGGGTAAGCATTCTTTGCAATGTGGTTTTGATGCTGTACAGGCCTCGTCTAGGGTGGCTGCCACTGGGTCAGTTCTTCGCAGGCACGCCTGGCTGAGGGATCAAAATTTATCTGACCATGTTAAAACACAGATTTTAGATGCTCCTTTACAATCTGACGTGTTGTTTGGTTCTCCTGTTGAGGCAGTTTTAAAGAAAATGGAAGACAAGGCTAAGTCTATGCAGACTGTTAAAGATTTTTTGCAGGTCCAGCCTCCAAAGTTTAGTAGAAATTGGCCTACTAAGGGGTGGGACGTATCCTTCTTATGATTCCCAGTCTAGGGGTAGATCTAGGCGTGGTAGGGCAGAGCTCAGGGCTCTTTCAGGCCTAGAACAGGGAGTTCTCCTGCACAGTCTTGGTGAGGGCAGGGGTCAGTCCTTCCGTAAACAGACCCAATGACCTACCTTTTCAGCTGCCAGAGCCTTCTCGTCTGGCAGCACCTTTGGGAGGAAGGTTGGCACTTTTCAAAGGAAATTGGAGTTTAATTACCCAAGACAGATGGGTATTGGATATCATACACCACGGTTACAGGTTTTATTTCCATACCTTGCCTCCTTTCAAAGGCATGCCAGACGTTCCTCCTCAACAAAGAATAGAGGCTCACAAGCAAGTTTCTCTGTTACTCCAAATAGGGGCCATACAGCCGGTCCCTATGCCAGAAGTGGGCCTAGGATTTTATTCTCGCCTGTTCCTAGTACCAAAGAAGGGGAACACGTGGAGACCAATTTTGGATTTATCTCTCCTCAACACTTATCTGGACATTCCCAAGTTCAAAATGTTGACGTTACAGCAGCTTTTACCTCTGCTGGGCAAAGATCATTGGATGGTAACTTTGGATCTCAAGGAGGCTTACCTTCATGTTCCTATCAGACCAAGTTGCAGGAAGTATCTGCGTTTTCGAGCTGGGACTTCTCACTATCAGTTCTCTGCATTGCCCTTTGGCTTATCTACTGCCCAGAGTGTTCACGAAAGTTCTGGCTCCAGTGATAGCTTTCTTCAGGCTAAAAGGAATACAGATCTATCCTTATTTGGACGACTGCCTGATTCTGGCTCAAGGAAGGAAGAGCTTCTTCATCATTTGGAATATGTGATAGCAGTGCTAAGATGCCTGGGGTATTCTGTGAGCGAAATAAAGTCCAGTCTAGTACCCTCTCAGGACATGTGCTTTCTGGGTGTGAGACTGAATACAGCATCCCAGATGGCCTTTTAACCCCGGACAAACAAAAGAGTCTTTCCCTTTACTTCCATCAACTATCTCATCAGTCCGGGCTGACTGCAAGGACAGTCCTTCAAGCCTTAGGGTTCATGGCATCTTGTATTCTGGTGCTTCCCAATGCCAAACTGCATATGAGGAAGCTGCAATGGTATCTCAAAATGTATGGACACAGCACTGCCAGGATCTGGACACTGTCATTCAGATAATACCTTGCATTCAAAAGGAATTTTTGTGGTGGGCTCAGGAATGTCACCTAAACAAGGGACTCTCTGTGACCCGGCCAGAGGCGAGTCAGATTTTAACGACAGATGCCTCAGACAAAGCTTGGGGAGCTCATCTAAATGGAAAGTGGATACAAGACAAGTGGCCTGCCAGACTACAACATCTACATATCAACCTGAAGGAGATGTTAGCAGTCCAGTTTGCATTAATAGCTTTCAAGGATTTACTTCTTCCAGGGCAGGTGTTGATTCTAACAGACAACACAACTGTCATGTGGTACATCAACAAGCAAGGGGGAAAGCATTCTTATCCTCTATGCAGGCAAGCAATGATTTTGTGGGAGACTGCTCTCAGTTTACAGCTCAATCTTCAGGCAAGGTTTCTGCCAGGAGCACAGAACTCCTTAGCAGATGTGTTGAGCAGACAAATTATGGATCCCCACGAGTGGAAATTGGATCCTCATGTATTTCAGAAATTGACAGTGTCATGGGGAACTCCAGACATAGATCTGTTCGCTTCTCCACTAAACCATCAGCTGCCAAAGTTTTGCACAAAAAGGTTTCATCCCACAGCTTGGAAAGTGGATGCTCTTTCTTTCAATTGGAACAATCTTCATGTGTATGCCTTTCCACTTCTGCCTCTCCTCCCAAAGGTACTTCTAAAGGTCAGACAGGACAAGCCAAGGATGATTTTAATAGCTCCAGATTGGCCTCGACAGCACTGGTGCCCATTACTGAGAAGTCTGGTACAGAAGCCTCCATGGCCTTTGCCTTCGATTCCACACCTGTTGTCACAGGAGGACAGCCATTTGCTCAATGTCAAGCTTCACTCTCTGCACCTAACAGCCTGGCATATTCTGTTTTGAACCATAGTAGGCCTCCTCTTCCTCAGCAAGTTTTGAATGTTATTTTGGAAGCTAGAAGGCCTAGTACAAGGAAAGTGTACGCAGATAAATGGAAGAGATTTTTATTTTGGAGTGCAGCAAAAGATTTTGATGTTTCTGAGCCTAATTTGAGTGTGGCTCTTCAATATCTTACTGAGTTACTGGACAAAGGTTTGTCTTTCTCTTCTATTAAGGTTCATGCTGCAGCAATTTCGACTCACTATGATTGTGACCCACCATTGTTTTCTCATCCTTTGTTCAAGCAATTTCTTAGAGGGGCAAAAAATATAAGACCCCCTAGAAGAGCTCCTACTCCTGCTTGGGATCTCAATTTTGTGTTGGAGAAACTCACTCTACAACCTTTTGAGCCTGCAGCTACTTCTGAGTTGAAATATTTATCATGGAAGACTGCTTTTTTGTTGGCCATTACCTCTGCAAGAAGGGTTTCTGAATTGCAGGCCCTTATGGCGGTTGAGCCTTTCTTAATTTTCCATAAGGATAGGGTATCTTTACGTACTAATCCTTCCTTTATGCCTAAAGTGGTTTCTAGTGTGGCTTTAAACCAAACTATTCATTTGCCTACTTTTTATGCAAATCCCCAAAATAAAGGGAAAAGATTTTGCACACTTTAGATGTACACAGGCAGTTGCGATATTATTTGGACAGAACTAAAGGGTTCAGGCAGTCTCAGCAGTTATTTGTTTCTTTTGCTTTGAGTTCTCAGGGCAAGCCTGTGTCAAAACAAACTATTTCTAAGTGGATTGGGTTTTGCATTGCTTTCTGTTATTCCCATCATGGCAAGGAGATTCCAGCTGGGATTAGGCCTCATTCCACTAGAGCTACTGCCACTTGACAGCTTTTTGAGGGGTGGCAACCAAGGATATTTTGGAGGCAGCTACTTGGAGTTCAGTGCATACTTTCTCTAGGCATTATCACCTGCCACTTTACTCTAAATCCAGGGCTGGTTTTGCCACTGCTGTTTTGCAGGGCATTTTGGCAGCTCCTGCTTCCTTATAGTTTAGCCATCCTCCCATACCTCTGCTTTGGGATTCTACCCAAGTGTAAGGACTGCAGCAATGTGAGATGAAGAACATAGTACAGTTTTGTACCTACCATAAATGTAGATGTTCGAAGATCCACATTGCTGCAGTCCAATTTACCCTCCCTCCTTCCCCTCTGTAGTTAGGTGGTTGTGTGGGTTGAGTTGTAAATATTGTGTATATAGTGTATATTTTGTACATATAATTAGGGCAAGGGTGCTTGGTTGTTTGTTTGCTGTCTTTTGGTTTTGACCTTTATTTTTAGGGTCTTCTGACATCTGGGGCAAGAAAAGACTGAGGATATGACGTCGGTCATGCGCATTTGTACCCTGACGTCCTGATGTCAGTCAAATGCGCCTTGACCGACGTCAGCCTTATACTTTGATATTCAGGCCGACCGAGGACAGCGGACTACCCAAGTGTAAGGACTGCAGCAATGTGGATCTTCGAACATCTACATTTATGGTAGGTACAAAACTGTACTTTTTTAAAAAGTTTTCCTTTTTGATATATTTATGTAGTGTGTGTTAGTTTTATTATTTTTAGATAGTTTAGACAGTTTAGATAGTTTAAATTGTTTTAAATTAGGGACTTGTTGGCTTTTTAGTTTGTGTGGGCCTTTAGCCCTTTTTCCTACTATTAATCCCTTTAGCAGTTGGATTTTTTTCTGTGGTACTTTTAGTCCCATATTTGTATTATATTTTTATTTATATATTTTATATCTATGTTGTAGATAGTGCCCGGGTTGGGCTTAGTTGTTTGTGAATTTATTTACTGTTTTTTTCCTCAGTATGTCAGAGGATAGGGAGAAATCCCATCCCAAATCGGGTTTTAAAAAATGCCCAGATTGTGGGCAGAAAGTGTCCATCACTGACTGACATATTCAATGTGTCTACTGCTTTGGGGGCCAAGCACCTCCAAGACACCTGTAGCATTTGTCTCTCCTTCTCTTCAAGAGTACTCTTGGAGAGAAGGAAACTTATAGACAGAGGATTGCTACAGCAATCTTTTTCAGAGGTTTTGAATAGCCATGAAGGTGCTAGTACGTCTTCCAAATCTTCAAAATCCAAGTCTTCAGATAAGGTATCCAAAAAGGCTAAAATTTCAGAAGGAGGGTCATCTGTTCCACAGTCATCGGAGCCGAGTGTACCTTTGATTTGGAGCCAGCTTTCAGTATTGGAGCCGGTCTCTGAAGTTCCTTGCACCTTCGGTGCTTTCAGCTAAGGCTAAGTCTTCAGTCAGCCTTTCGGATTTGGACATGGATCGGCTGGTGCATAAGCTTTTACAGGCACCAGGACTTGTCAAATTGTCAGCCCCGCACAGCTTGTCAGTGCCGAAGACCATGGAACCGAACTTGTCTACTTCTCCTCCGGGCCGTACTGGACTCTCAAGAGCTGAGGGAAGTCAAACCGATGGTGGTTGGACCCTTCTAGCCGATATCCGCTCCTGGGTTATCGGCTCCATCTACTCGGATGTCCTCTGCACCGACCAAGGGCTATAGGAGCCGACGCTCTCCAGTCCGGTCTGGGGAGGATAGTCACACCGACTTGTCTGTGCTGACTCTCCCTCTCGGGGATTCGGCTCTGATGAGCTCTGCTCCTACCTCAGGCTCTGAGCCAAGGGTTTCGGGGCGGGAGGATCGGAATGTACTCTCAGGTCCATCCACTCCTCCTTGTCAGAGCCATGGTTCCTTCGATGCTACGAGTAGAGTAGAGTTTTGTCTCCAAAGACAACATCAGCATTGGTTCAGCTTTCTCCATCCCCTCAAGCTCCTGTCTACTTCTGCATCTACCGACCCCTCTAAGCGTAGAGACCCTGAGCCTCAAGTACCCCCACAGGGTGTCCCCTGCTCTTCTGAGACCTCCCCATACCCTCCCACTGAGGCGGTGCCCAGAAAGAGACTGTGCAAGAGTAGGCACTTAGACTCCCCACAGGAGTCTTTGACATCTGACACGGACTTAAGATGAGTCAGAGGGGTCCCCTTGGTCCCTCTCTGAGGATATCTCTTTTGCAGAGATGGTAGAGAGCCTTAGTCAGAGGGGCGACTGGCAGTCCAAGACCCCTACTGAGGATGAGTCTGTGCTCTTGAAGGCTTTTGGGTCTCAACTTTCCACTTCTTCTTGGGTGTCTCCACCTTACGACGAGCTCATGGATCTGATCTCTCATAAGGCGTGGGAGTCACCGGAGGCCATGGAACCTGTCCCTCGTAGACCCAATAAATTCATATGTGCCCCAGTCGATAAAGCTTTTTTGACAAAAGGAGTGCCTGTGGATGTCATGGTGGTGGCTGCAGCCACCAAAAAGGAAGTATCTGAGACATCCTCTTCTATCCATCCTCCTTAGAGATTCTAGGGTTATGGGTAGATATGGGAAGCACATGTTTAGTTCAGCGACTTTTTCTCTGCGATCACTAAACTACTTGACCCATTTTATAAGACTACAGAGAGATCTCCTGAAAGAGCTAGGAGATACTCTCCAGGGTACAGTAACTGCAGGAGTGGCCAACAAAGTCAAAGCCCAGCTCGCTACCCTTAACTCAGTAGTGAACTCGTCCATGCGTCTCATATCCTATGCAGCTGATGGTTCGAGTAGAGCCGCTAGTTCGGGCATTGCTCTTTGCAGACAAGCCTGGATGCGTCTCTGTTCCTTTGCGGAACCCTTCAAGTCTTCTTTTATTAATACCCCATTTGATGGCTCATCACCGTTTGGGCCCAAAGTAAAGGAAACTTTAACCAGGTGTGAAGAGGAAGGCAAGACTTTATCTGCTGTTGGGGTCCGCCTTCCCACTCCTACTCGGCGCTACCCCAAGGGCCCTGGGGGGGGAGATGTGGTTCCAAAAAACTCAAGCAGCCTTTCACGACACACCTTTATAACCCCCTCTAGAGGCAGATGAGGAGGTTATAACGGAAGATGCTGCCCCCGTGGCAGAGGGGGGGTCCGCAGCAACAGGGTGACAGTTCTCCGGTCATTCCTACCAGCGCTCCTGAAAGGGGGCCCGACTTTTCAGCTCTGGAGGCAGTCGGGGGTCGCTTGTCTTTGTACCCAGAAGCCTAGATAAACATAACATCGGATACTTGGGTACAAAGCTTCATTTCCAGAGGATATTTCATACCGTTCTTTACCCCTCCCATTCCTGTCAAAAAAATCCCAGATGTTCCACCCAATCTCGGGGAGCAAGCAATCTTACAGGTCCTCAG
This sequence comes from Protopterus annectens, assembly GCF_019279795.1. Taxonomy (NCBI): domain Eukaryota; kingdom Metazoa; phylum Chordata; order Ceratodontiformes; family Protopteridae; genus Protopterus; species Protopterus annectens. The sequence continues at coordinate 1,330,227,005 of NC_056739.1, read as the reverse complement.
ATTGCTAGAAAAGAGAGTCATCCAACCAGTCCCAGCAGACCAAGTCTGATTCGGAACTTAGTCAAGATTCTTTTTGGTACCAAAGAAAACAGGGGAATGGAGACCTATCTTGGACCTCAACAGACTCAACAAGTTTGTAAAGAAAGAGAAGTTCTGAATGGTCACACTTCAGTCCATTCTTCCCTTTTTAGGGAAAGGCGATTGGATATGCTCCATAGATCTGATCTCAAGGAAGCGTACTATCACATAAAGATGGACAGATGCTCCAGAGATCATCTGCGCTTCCGGCTGTTAGCCAATCATTACCAGTTTCGAGCCCTGCCCTTTGGTCTCACTTCAGCCCCCAGAGTGTTCACCAAATGCATGGCAGTGGTCACGGCTCACCTGAGGCGTCTAGGATTCCAGGTGTTTCCATACTTGACGATTGGCTCTTCACCGCTACCACCAGGCATCAGTTGACTCAGGCAACCCAATACACTCTGACACTCTGCCATCAAATAGGCATTACAATCAACTTCGAAAAGTCTGCCTTATCGCCATCTCAGCATACCGTTTTTATAGGAGCAGAGTTAGATACCTCATCCACCACTCTACGTCTCCCTATCGAAAGAGTCTCCCTTCTTCGCCAAATCGTCAGCTCACTGGTGTCAAAGAACAAAGCTACAGCAGCGGACGTATTGAAAGTACTAGGTTTGATGGCGGCAGCAATCCTGGCTATACCACTCGCAAGGGCGCATATGCGAATCCTTCAATGGCTTCTTTTCACTCGGTGGTCTTACCAGAAACTACCAATGCACCACATGATTCTTATCACGGATGCTTGCAGGAGAGACCTTCGGTGGTGGTTGAATTCTTCTCTCCATGTTACAGTAGGGAGACTCTTTGGTCCCCCCCCAGTAGCCACTGTGACCACGGACGCTTCCCTGATTGGGGGGGGGGGGCATTTTCAGGGAAAGACTGCCCAAGGCACATGGACAGATCAAGAATCACATCTGCACATCAATGTTCTAGAGATGAGAGCAGTACTTCTGGCATTGCAGTACTTTCAGTACTCTCCCTCTCTAGGGACTATTGCAATTCAGACCGACGACATGTACTTGAACAAGCAGGGCAGAACCAAGTTTTACCCCCTTTGTCGAGAAGCCCTCAGGGTTTGACAAGGGGCTGTGTCGTCCTAGCATTTTCTGTTAGCAACGCACATCCCGGGGAAATCCAACATCATAGCGGACAAGCTAAGCAGGGCACTATTACTCCCTCACGAGTGGTCTCTGTCAACAGGTTGCTGAGTTGATTTTCTGCAAATGGGGCCAGCCTTGCTGCGACCTTTTTGCCAGCCACATCAATTAAAAATGCAGGAGCTACTTTGCCGATATCACCTCCTGGTCATCCCCCCCCCCCCCCCCGAGAGATGCACTTTTACACGATTGGCCCCCGGGTCTCCTTTATGCATTTCCACCCTTCCCATTAATACCCAGATTTCTGCAGAAAACAAAATTGCTGGGAAGGAAGGTTATACTCATAGCCCCCTACTGGCCTTGACAGATTTGGTTTCCGTTTCTTCACCATCTATTGGAGGATCCATGGATCCTGGACTCGGTTCTGGTCCTTCTGACGCACCCGTCAGGGGATCTTCATCCTTCTCTACAGTCCCTGAAACTGACTGCTTGGCTAATCCACTTCCCCTAATTGCCAGGCTTCATTCAATTTCAGAAGATGCAAGACATTCTCTTGTCCTCACAAGCCATCTATCAGGTAATTATATGGCAGCAAATGGGAAAGGTTCTCAATTTGGGCCAATGTGCAGAACATTGACCCTTTTCGAGCTCCGCTATCTTCGATCTTGGAATTTTTGACAAAATTTTTAAGGAAGGGGCAGCAGCTGCTACAGTTTGAGTTCAGTTAGCTGCTATCTCAAATTTTCACCTTGGTCTTGATGGCTCAAATATTATGAGCCATAAATTATCCAAAACCTTCCTTAAAGGCGTTCTTCATATGAGACCTCCGATCAAAATTCCCTTTTCTCCCAGGAATTTAAACCTTATGCTGTCTCAACTTATTCTTCCTCCCTTTGAACCAGCTTTTTCTTGTGATTTAAAATTCTTGTTGTGGAAAACAATTTTTCTTGTGGCCATTACGTCTGCCCGCAGAACTTCAAGCATTATCCATCAGACCACCCTACATGATCTTCCATGCTGATAGAGTATATCTCAGAACTAACCCCTCTTTTTTTTTACCTAAAGTCTCTTCTGAGTCAAACATCAATCGGGTCATTTGAAATACCAGTGTTCTTCCCCAACCACTGTAACAACTTGAAGTATATGCTGCACAAACTTGATGTTCACAGACAGCTCAGATTTTATCTTGACAGAACTAAGGATTTTAGGAACTCAGATCAACTTTTTGTAGCCTTCTCAGAAGCAAGAAAAGGCAATCCAGTGGCTAAAACAACCTTATCTAAATGGTTATCCAATTGTATATCCTTTGTTTATGAAAATGTGAACATGCCTTTAACGCACAAACCAAAAGCTCATTCTACCAGAGCTGTCTCTACCTCTTCTGCTTTTCAAGCTAAATTGCCCCATGACGATATTTGCGCTGCAGCCACTTGGTCTAATCCTCATACCTTTATCTCACATTACAAAGTAGATAAGGCTTCTAGGGACAGGTCTTCCTTTGGTTCTGCAGTACTGAAGAACATACTCCCATGAGCCACCCAGGGTTGAGGGTGCTAGGGACGCTACCCATCAGTGAGAATAATTGGCGAGATTAACAACTTCACATATAGAAATTATGTACTTACCATAACGTTCCATGTGAGTTGTTTATCTCACCTTTATTCTCGCGTCCCTCCCTCCTTCCCCCTCTTGGCAGACTGTTGACTTAGAGGCTAGTGCCATCCTGGTTATTCAATATTTATCTTTCCCTTTGAGTACTCTTCTTCGTAGATATATATGAGAGTATGTATTGGTTGTATATATATGTATAGACTATTCGCAGCAAACAAGATCTGAGGTAATTCTAGCAGTGCATGGTGGGATAAGGGGCTGGTCTCGAGCTACTAGCAAACCTTGAGCTTGCTATCGGCCGTGTCGGAGCCGAGGATCAGCTCCAACCCATCAGTGAGAATAAAGGCGAGATGAACAATTCACATGGAACGGTATGGTAAGTACATAACTTCTGTTTCTAAGCCTTGTGGTTTAAGCACATGGGCTTCAAACCAGTTGTTTTACATTAAGAAGGTTTGTGTACTGCATTGTTGTGGCAGGACAGGTAGCTTACAGCCTTCTAAGTTGGGAATTGCTGATTGAAGGCTCAGTGTCTGGTATTTTAAAAGCGCATTAGTTCTGGTTTAAGCACTTGGGCTTCAGGCCAGTTATTTTACATTAAGAAGGTTTGTAGTCTGCACTCTTGTGGGAGGACGGGCTAGATTCTGCCCTTCTGAACTGGGAATTTCTGGTTAAAGGCTTATTGTGCCTGCTTATTTGATCGGCTTATTTCTGAAATTTGTTTCCTTGTTTGCTGTAGCCCAGAAGTTAGTAGTTTATTGGCCATTTTGGGCTAATTTCTATCTCTTTCATTTCCCTGTTATAAAAAACGCATTTGTGCGGTTTTGTGCGCAGGGCAGTGCAGGTTAGCTAGGGTTAAACTATTCCCAGCTCCACAAAGTCGGCTCTTCAGTTTTTCCCTTGGAACTAGACAAACTTTCAAATTAAGCACTCAAACCATTCATTTCACAGCCCAGCACTTGCTCAAAACTCATAGCAAGCACTAATTAACCCTAGCACTAGACCCGCTATACTGTCCAGAAGGACAAGGCTCTCTATTCGTCCCTACAAGCTAATCAGTAAAACAGCTCACTTTACCTATTCAGGCATGTCTAAAGGGCAGTTTCAGGTGTACTCTCCAGTCCACCTGGTGAATTTGGGCATTTTGAGGCAATGTTTACAACTGCCTCATGTACACAGACAACCCTCTCCTCCTACCACCAAACACTGATATATGCGAGAGATGCAATTATACAGCCAAACTGGGGGCAAAGCTGTCTCAACCCAAGACTGGAACTGACAGTTAAGAGGAGAAGGAAAATACTTGCAACTTTCCACCAGTCTCACATAGACCTACTAAACCAACACCGGCAAAAAAACACACAAATACACGAAAACATACTCTGAGGCTTTAACTAAAAATCTGCAAAAGCCACAGAGCCCTCCAAAGCAGACACCCAAGCAACCTCCACACCCCAGCACAAACCATGAAACACATACTTCACATAATCAGTGTACCACACAGTCACAGCCCAAGCAAAATAACTACCCAAGACACTAGTAATAGGCTACTCTATAGTCGGGCACACTGATGTCCCACTAACTAGGCTGGACAAGGAGAAGGTTACAGTTAGCTGCCTGTCAGGTGCCGGGATCTGCCACATAATGCAAGTACTCAGGCTATTTCAGAACAAGTACAAATACGACTCTGTCATTGTCCATTTTGGTGTGAATGACCTGAGACGTACCTCCCTGGACTACATGAAAAGAGACATGGAAGAGCTCTGATCACGTAGCTCAGGCCGGTATGACCTTGACCCTGAGTAGCATTCTGCCCTCACCAAGAATGATGTCACAGTATAAAGAAAAAATGATCAATTTCAACAATTGGCTAAGTTTCTGATGTCATTCAAAGGGGATCCAGTATCTGTCCACCTGGGATGACATGCTCGATAAGACACGTTGCTTTGCAAGTGATGGCTTGCACCTGTCACCCTTAGGCTTTTGAATACTGGCCAAGGCTTTTGCCGCCCCCATAGTGCCTTTTTTAGGCAAGGCTCAAGGCAAACCCACCACTGTAAATAGCACAAGTAACCAGAAACTGTGGGTAATGCTACTCAACGCTAGAAGTCTAAACCTCAAAATGCATGCTTTCAAGGCACTTCTCAGTATGGAGAACATCGATATCTGTGCAGTAACAGAAACCTGGTTTAAGGCTCCAGAGAACACCCCAGCACTAACTGGCTGTAACTCATACCGTACTTTTCGGCCACAGAACCCGGACCAAAACACAAAAGGTAGGGGGTGTATCCATATTCATCAAGGATACCCACACCTCCAGGTTAGTGGCACAGCACAATGCCTCGGAGATCATCCATGTGCAACTAACAGGCAAAACTGCAATTCAAATTGTAGCTTGCTACAGATCACCCACCATAACCCAGGACCCCCATTCCATGTTTCTGGAGACACTGGAAAATATGAAGGTCCTACCAAATGCCCTAATATTGGGTGATTTTTCAATTACCCATACATGAACTGGGAGAACTACTCAAGTACTAACTCCCTTGCCCAATGCTTCCTAGAATTTATAAACACGAACGCCCTGGATCAACTGGTCATCACCCCTACCAGAGGTGACAACGTATTGGACCTGGTCATCACCAACATGGGCGACCGGTGTTCTACATCGGAAGTCAAACCCTCTCTGGTTAGATCAGACCATCACCCTGGATACCCACATTCCGTCCCCACCCCCAATCAAGGAAACCACCGTGAAAAACTTTTCAAAAGCAAACTTCACGTTACTTAAGACCGAGGTGGAAAGGTTCACCGCTGCCATGCTAAAGGACAACGCTGTCCAAGCTGCTGAATCCCTTACAAAGGCACTCTATGAGCACCTGCAAGAATGCGTGGATCGTGCTATCCCAAGCAAAACCAAGACTCACTCCAAGAAAAGGAAACCAGTCTGGTGGACCCCTGCCATAAACATGCTATACAATAAGAGGAAACTAGTGCAGAAAAGAGTAAGATCCCAAGAAGGAAAGACATTCCTGATCAGTATCGGCAAGAAACTACGATCCCTCATAAAATCATCCAAGGCGAGCTTTGAAAGAAAAATTGACAAGGACTCCAAAGATAACCACAAAGCGTTCTTCAAGAACCTCTAAGTGGAAACTCTCAGATTTGCTCCGAGTTAGTGCAGAATGGCACAAAATGCACTGAACAGACTGATATTGCCAACATTCTGGCAGACAGGTTTAGTGCAAACTTCACCCCCCCCACCCCCTAAAGGGCTCATAACCATGCCAGAAGAATGTAGTGCCCCGGCAATCGGACACACAGGTTAAAACAGCCCTATCCAAAGCCAAAAATACAGCTTCAGTGGGACCAGATGGTGTCCCAGGCTGTCTCTCTTACACGAACACCAAAATGAACTAACCCCTCACCTAAACACACTGTTCAAACTCAGCCTTTCTACAGGCTACGTACCCATAGAGTGGCGCACACCAGCCCGGTCCACAAAGGTGGAGCCACAACGGACTCCAGGAACTATCGCCCTATAAGCCTGACTAGCCTGGTCTGCAAGGCTGTGGAGCGCATAATCATGGAATTCATAAACAGTGACATTGGGAACCTTCAAACATTGGACCCTACCCTGTTTGGCTTTAAGGGCAGATCATGCCTCCTAAACCTGGCGGACGTTTTTGAGACATTTACCAAGGCTTTAGACGAGGGAAAGGAGGATGTTCATCGTTGTTCACTGTTGCAGTCATTACTGTAGGGTTCTTCCTGCTGGCAGCAGCCCTCGATCGGCCAGAGTCCCAAAGTCTGGATCCGACATCGGCTGAGGTCGTTCCTTCCCTGACGAAAGAGCGCCAGGGGTATAAAAGCCTCAGCCAGCGCCTTTTTCCTCAGTCTTTCTTGCTGCGCGGTGCCCGAAGCAAAGCAGTTAGCAAGTGCTGGTCGGCAGACTCCTGTTCACTTTGATTTGTCTGAAGACTTCTTCTTCCTAAAGCTAAGTACCCCGTTGGGGGAACTTTTTTCTTGCTCCAATCTGATGTCAGAAAAAGTTAATAATTGTATTTCTTGTGGGAAGCAAATACCTCATAAGGATTTTCTTTCATACTGTATTCCTTGCCTAGGCCCTGACCACGACGTAGCTAGTTGTAGGTTTTGTGCTAGATTTAACCACCGAACTATTAAGCGCAGGTACGATTTTGCCTTCCATTACTTTGGAAGAGATAAAGACAGGCCTCTGAGGTCCAAAACAGACTACATTTCCTTATTAGAGTCAGTTGCCGGTTCGTCGGTCGTTAGTGAGGTGCTTTCGCAGCCCCTGTCATCCGCCACTTATGAACCGCTCGCCTGTACAGACTCCCATGAGGAGCCGATGGGGCCTTCTGTATTTCAAGGGACCAGACCTTCAGATAATGCTCCGGAGCCGCTGTGCAGGCACCGGCTTCTGAGGGGGTTTTCAGGCCTACACAGCTTCATGTTAAAATGGCTTCAGTATTAAAGACAAAGGCCCCGACAAAGTCAGAGACTAGCACAGGCCTCTTCAGTTCAAGGCCCTAGACCTCAGGGACAGATGCTTAAAATGGCCGAAGACCTGTTAACTATGATCAGGGGTTCCCATCCCCCTCCTGCCAAAAGGCCTAGGCAAGAGCCAGATTATGAGTCATCAGATCAGGTTCAATTTCTTCTACTTCTTCCTCAGCAGGACTATTCCTTCCCTCCTTATGAGGATTCTGATGCTGAAGAATCCCTTCCTAAAGCTTCTCCTCCTGTAAATTATTCTTTTGGGGAAACCTTGCATGACATGAGAGCATTTCCACTGGGAAGGGCAGGAATACTCTGAATCCAAGAGAAGGCTTAGAGATTTTCTTCTACTTCCCCAGCATAGGCCCCTGGCTGTCCCCCCTGTCCTGGACATTGCAGGTGATGTTTTACAGAGTCTACTCTCTCTCCTGATTCCTTTCCTCCTGCTCCTGTCAAACCGGATAGGTATTAATAGGGTTCCAGATTCTCACAAATTCCTTTTTAAAAATCCTTCAGCTGATCCAGAAACTATTTTGCAGGGCCCTAAGGGTGTTAAAGCAGTCTCTGCTAAGATCCCTATTCCCTCTGACAGGGAATCCAGAGCCTTGGAAAGACTGGGCAAAAAAGTTTATACTTCTGCTACTTTGTCTATTAGAGCTTTGAACTGTCAATTTCATATGTTGAAATACCAGCAGTACCTTTTGTCTGTGTTGAAGCAAAAGATGTCAGCTGTTTCTGGTTATACTGAAGATAAGGAGCTACATGATTTATTACATGCTATTGAGCAGGTGGGTAAACCTACCCTGCACTGTGGTTTTGATTCTTTGGAGGCTCCTTGCAGGGCTGCAGCTTCTGGCGCAGTTATTAGAAGGCATGCTTGGTTAAGGGATCAAAGTTTGCCAGATCAGGTTAAAGCAAAACTGTTGGAATCCCCTCTGCAGCACAATGTTTTGTTTGGGGCCGAGGAGGTATTGAAGAGAATGGAAGACAAGGCCAAATCTATGCAGACGGTTAAAGATTTTTTACAGGTGCAACCTCCTTGATTTAGCAGGAACTGGCCAGCTAAGCCATGGTCCTTTCCGACCTTGGACAGGCCCCAAAGAGGTAGATACAGACGTTCCAGAGATAGAGGACAGGCACAGACCTTTTTCAGACCCAGGCAGTGGAGTGCTCCCTCTCCCAAGGGTGGAGAAGATAGGTCGCAACCTTACAGGAAGCAGCCTTTATGACTCTCCCTTAGCTCCAGGGGCTCCTCTCCTGAAAGCGCCTTTGGGAGGAAAAATCTCTCTTCCATCACAATTGGAGCCGCATAACCCAAGACAAATGGGTTCTGGACATAGTTTTAAGAGGTTACAAGTTTCATTTCCATAACTTGCCAAAACCAAACGAATGGGCAGAGGCTCAGAAGCAAGTTCAGTCCCTCATGGCTATGATGAGGGCCATTGTATTGGTACCAAATGCAGAAATAGGGCAAGGTTTTTATTCGAGGCTTTTCCTGGTTCCCAGGAAGGAAAACATGTGGAGACAAATACTGGACCTCTCAGTACTTAAAACTTTTTTCTGGACATTCCAAAATTCAAAATGCTCACTCTGCAGCAGCCGCTGCCCATGTTGAACAAGAACGCTTGGATGGTGACTTTTGGACTTAAACGAAGCTTACCTTCATATTCCTATAAGGCAGGAATGCAGAAGGTACCTCAGATTCAAAGCGGGCTCGAAACATTACCAGTACTCTGCGCTGCCCTTTGGCTTATCTACTGCGCCCAGGGTCTTTACCAAGTGCCTGGCTCCAGTAATGGCATTTTGCAGACAGAAGGGAATTCAAATATACCCTTATCTGGATGATTGTCTCATTCAAGCGGACAACAAGGAGACTTTACGTCAGCATCTGGTTTTTGTGCAGCTTCTTTTCAGGTGTCTAGGGTTTACAGTGAACCTAAAGAAATCAAACCTGGTACCCACTCGACAGATTACATTCCTGGGTGCTCTTTTGAGCACTACAACCCAGAGGGCTTACTTGACACCAGACAAAAAAGTGCAACTGGCTTCCCCTTTCAAAAACCTGGCTGCAAAGAGTCAGCTAACTGCAAGAAAAATTCTGCAGGCTTTGGGTTACATGGCATCCTGCATTCTGCTAATACCATATGCAAGACTGCATATGAGGAAAATACAGTGGTACCCTCAAGAGTGTATGGTCTCAGCATTGTCACAGTTTGGTAACGGTGATCACAATTCTGCCTTGCCTCCAGCGGGAATTTCTTTGTTGGGCCCAGGCCTGTCTCCAGAACAAGGGAAAGGCTTTCTGTCCCACTCCGGCCAATCATGTGATAACGATGGATGCTTCGGACTATGCGTGGGGAGCCCACATGCAAGGGAAATGTCTTCAAGGTGCCTGGACAGAGGACCAAATGCACCTGCACATAAATTTGAAGGAAATGCTAGCTGTACAGAATGCCCTGACCGCTTTCAAGGATCTCATTCTACCAGGACAATTACTGATAGACAGACAACACTACAGTGATGCGGTACATAAACGAGCAGGGAGGCTCCCATTCTTACCCCCTGTGCAGACTGGCCATGACTCTGTAGAACACAGCACTGGCCTCCAAGGTGGATTTACAAGCACAATTTCTGCCAGGAAAGGACAACTCTCTGGCAGACAGTCTAAGCAGAAATCTACCAGATCCGCACGAATGGATGTTGAATGTTCAGGTATTCAGGATGATAAGAGGCATGGGGGTGCCCGAACATAGATCTCTTTGCATCTCCCCTAAACCACCAACTTCAAATGTTTTGCACGAGGACCTACCACGAACGGGCCTGGAAAGTGGATGCTCTCTCATTCAGTTGGAAAAACCTCTCCGTGTATGCTTTTCCCCCATTGCCTCTTCTACCAAGGGTACCTCTGAAGATCAAACGGGACAAACCAGATATGATTCTTCTGGCCCCTAACTGGCCTCGGCAATTCTGGTATTCAACCCTGATGAACTTGGCTCAGGGTCCACCCTGAATTCTACCACAAATTCCACATTTACTGTCTCAACAAGACGGCCGGATCCTGAACAGTCATGTCAAAACGTTGAATCTAGCGGCCTGGCAGATCCATGGGCTATAAGCAATTCTACCCTTACCAAACAGGTAATGGATGTAATTCTTGAGGCTAGAAGACCCGCACCAGGAAATCTTATGCTGGAAAATGGAAAAGATTTTGCATCTGGAATCAGGCACAGGGTTTTGATACTGCAGTTCCAAACATCCCTCTGATTTAACAGAGATGTTGCATAAGGGCCTATCTTTTTCATATATCAAAATACATGCCTCTGCTATTTTTGCACAATACAATACAAATCTCCCTCTTTTTTTTTTTTTTTCTTATCCATTACTTAAACAATATCTCAGGGGGACAAAGAATATTGGGCCCCCTAGAAGTGCTCCAGTTCCCGCTTGGGATCTTAACTATGTTTTGGAAAAACTTACTCTGTCCCCTTTTGAGCCTGCGGCTACCACAGATTTAAAGTTTTTATCTTGGAAAACTGTCCTTTTTTTTTTTTAGCAATAACCTCTGCCAGAAGGGTCTCTGAATTACAAGCACTCATGTCTGTGGAATCCTTCATTATTTTTCATCAGGACAGGGGTCTTTGAGGACTAATCCCTCTTTTATGCCTAAGGGTGGTATCTAAGGTAGCCTTGAATCAGACTATTAATTTACCTACCTTCTGTCCTAATCCTCAAAATGAAGAGAGAATTTTGCATTCTTTAGACATTCAGACAGCTTCGAGTTTACCTGGACAGGACCAAGTTTTTTAGGAAAACGGACCAATTGTTTGTTTGTAGCCTATGTGGCTACATCACAAGGAAAAGCTATCACTAAGCAAACTATTTCTAAGTGGATTGCCCACTGCATCAGATTCTGTTACTCTCATCATGGAAAACCAGTTCCTATTAACATTAGGACACATTCTACCAGAGCTGCTGCTACTTCAGCAGCCTTTCTCAGTGGAGTTCCTACCAAGGAAATCTTAGAAATTGCTACTTGGAGTTCTGTGCACACCTTTTCTAAGCACTACAACCTCCTTCTCTACTCTGAATCTAGGGCTGGCTTTGCCTCTGCAGTCCTGCAGGGCCTTGTGGCCGCCCCTTCTGTTCCGTCTGTAAATTTTCCAACCACCCTTGCTTAGCTTTGGGATTCAACCCTACAGTAATGACTGCAACGGTGAACCACGATGAACATAGTACAGTTGTGTACTCTTACCTTAAATGTAGATGTTCGAGTGTGTTCACTGTTGCAGTCTGGGTTACCCTCCCTCCTATCCCCTCTTTTGCTGTGTTTCCTTTATAGTACTCTTCCTCTGAGGTATATGTGCTGATGAGTTTTAGATGTGTTCTACTTTGATGCATGCTTATTCTTCTGTCTAAGCTATTGGTCTGTTTTTGGACACCTGACATCTGGGGCAAAAAAAACTGAGGAAAATGGTGCCGGCTGAGGCTTTTATACCCCCTGGCGCTCTGACGTCAGGGAAGGAGCGACCTCAGCTGACGTCTGATCCAGACTTTGGGACTCTGGCCTATCGAGGGCTGCTGCCAGCAGGAAGAACCCTACAGTAATGACTGCAACAGTGAACACACTCTAACATCTACATTTATGGTAAGAGTACACATCTGTACTTTCACACAGCCTACCTAGACCTCGCAAAGGCTTTCAGCACCATTCCTCATTCTGGTGCTATATACAAGCTCAGCAGCCTGAACATAAACCCCTACATCACGAGATGGGTTGCCAATTGTCTCACGGATAGAACCCACACTGTGAGAGTTGCAGGCTCTAGGTTCAATTCTAAACCATTTACAAGTGGCGTCCCCCAGGGCTCAGTTCTGGGACCCCTCCTGTTCGGTATATACTTTTCAGAGGTACAGACAAGCACAGGAGGACTATGGCTGACCAAGTTCGCAGGCAACTGCCAACTAGAGGCCATAATTGACTCTCCAGCTAATGCAGACATCCTCCAGAAGGGTCTCACTGAGACAGATACCTGGTGTCAAAATCATAGCCTGAAGCGAAATGCCAGAAAGTGCATAGTCATCCCCTTTGGAAAAAGTACTCGCAAACTACCACATATGTGGTAGTCCCCTAAATGTAATGAGCAATCTGGGGACCCAAGTAGATAGTAATCTCTCCTTTGATAATCATATTGCCAAGGTGGTTAGAAAATCCTTCTATGTGGCCCACCTAATCACAAAACTGTTTGCATCTAGAACAAAAGAGGTTATTGTGCCCCTCTACTCATCACTCGTCTGACCCATCATAGAGTACAATGCCCCATTTGGGATGTACCTTGCAAGACACCTGCAACAGCTGGAAAGACCAAGGAAGTACCTCACCAAGAGGATTACTGGCATCCAACGTATGCCCTATGCAGCTTGACTGAAAAATCTCCAGCTGTACTCTGTTGCATACCTCTTACTCGGAGGTGATCTCTGCCTGATATACAAGGCCATGTCCAACCCAGAATTGATGGACATGCTCCACCTAAAAAACAAATCTCCAAGAGCCACGCGCTCTAGGGATCTAAACCTCACCACAACGATAAATAGGACGTGCTGGAGGGATAGATTCCTGTCCCAGGGACTCCCCATGCTTTGGAACAGGATTCCAGTCTACATTAGGCAGAGCCCCTCACTAACACACTTCAAGAGAGACCTTGACGAGTGGATGGGGAAACTGAAAATTTACCCCGGGGATCACTGCAGTGGCTCTGCTGGACAGAGTCACAGGAAACTAATGGCTCTGCTGGACAGAGTCACGGGGAAACTAATGGCTCTGCTGGACAGCGAAAGCCAACACATTCTGGCTAGGCTTATAGATGCCCTTGGGCAGATAGCCTAGTTCTTACCTATGAACTATAATGTTTACTAAAGTGATCATCTTTTCACCCACATTAAGCAACACACCCCAACCAACCAACCCAGCAACTTTAATATCACCAAATCTCTACAACTCCCTCCTAGATCTCGTCTCACTCAAATGTTCTACCATCTAATAACATCAGACTTGTTTTGTACATATTTACTCTCAATACTTGCCCACCTAGTCCCAAGCAATTTATTTCTACTTATTCAGGTTGGTGACATACACCCTAACCCTGGCCCACAGTCAGGTTCCCAAGCAACAAAACCTAATAATGCACCACCACAGTAGCTCTGACCTCCTTATCTTAAATATTAACCTAAGGAGTATCCCAAACAAAGTGGATCAACTCCACTCTACCTTTGGTCTATATTCCAAACCAAATAACAACCCTTGTTGAGGTCCCAGAAAAACCACAGCTCGAACGGAAGAGTGAAGATAATAAACTTCCACACGGAAAATCCAACAACAAAAGCTTGATAAAAGCATGAAAAAGCATAAAAGTCTTCCCTGGTTAAGCGCTTTCATCTGCAGGAAATGCAGATTTCATCAGAACCATGATCACGGCGCTGATTACACTTTTATAGTTAGTTTTGGCGTCAAAATTCAAAACCAAGTGTAAAGAGACTGAAAAACTGTCCCTAACAAAAATGAATATTGTGTGTAAAATATTATTGAATATTTTAAAAATACAGGAAAAATATGGGTAAAAAATGTGTGTGTGTGTATGTGTGTGTGTATATATATATATATATATATATATATATATATATATATATATATATAGCCTAATATATAGGATACCCAGTTTCTATGTTAACCCCCATAATTACATTTGTTAAAAAGGAATGGGGACAGAAGTATCCACCTTTGCTGGGGAAACCTTTCAATTCCAATAAGAGAGCCAATTACAATAACAGTAATATTTGTGTAATGTTTAGTCCATATACAAGTGTAATCAAAGAAATTTTAGTTAAACATTGGAACATTTTAACTGTATCAGAAGATGTAGGGAAAATAGTGGGGACCATCCCAAAATGTGTTTATAAGACATCCGTAAACATTAAAAATATGTTGGAGAGCAAAAAGGTTATCAAAAAAGTAAGGGATAAGGATATTAATAACAAAAAAGGAACAACAAAGGTAAGAATATTAATGAAACCAAAATAATAAATTTGAACAACACCATTAAAACTAGATTGGTTAATTTAATAGGTAATTGCAATACATCGAGGGTAGTTTATGTTGCTTTATGCACTGTTTGCAATGCATATTACATCGGGAAGACCGAGAGAAAATTAAAAACTAGGATTTACGAGCATTTATACAAGATTAAAAAACAGGATTGTAATAATGCCCTCAGTAAACATGTTTTAGATAGAGGGCAGGAACATACCTTTCTTTTTAGTATCATTGACCACATTGACTCTAAAGGTTTTTGGGACTATTAGAAAGTAAGTGGCAAATGTTTTGTGATGCCACTACTAGTCCTGGATTAAATGACCACATTAGCATCAAACCATTTTTATTAATGGAATGATTTTAGGTAGATGTTTATTTCCTCTATGGATTGTTTTTTGACTAGTTTATTTTTATTGATTTTTTTAAGCATTATATTTATCATTATTCAACATTATTATTACTATTATTAGTATCAACAAGTAGGCTCTATATATATATATTTTTTTTTTTTTTTTTTTTTACCCATATTTTTCCTGTATTTTTAAAATATTTTAAAATATTCAATAATATTTTACTCATAATATTTTACACACAATATTCATTTTTGTTAGGGACAGTTTTTCAGTCTCTTTACACTTGGTTTTGAATTTTGGCGCCAAAGCTAACTATAAAAGTGTAATCAGCGCCGTGATCATGGTTCTGATGAAATCTGCATTTCCTGCAGATGAAAGCGCTTAACCAGGGAAGACTTTTATGCTTTTTCATGCTTTTATCAAGCTTTTGTTGTTGGATTTTCTGTGTGGATTAAAGTTTATTATCTTCACTCTTCCGTTCGAGCTGTGGTTTTTCTGGGACCTCAACAAGGGTTGTTATTTGGTTTGGTGTTTGCTACCTTTTTGTGCGGTTTGGTCAATATTCCCCCAACATAGTCATACTAAGTGAAACCTGGCTAAAACCAGACAAAGACAGTGAGTGAACTACTAACCCAAGGCTGTAACATTCATAGATTAGACAGAAATAAAAAGCGAGGTGCTGCTGGCATTGCAGTAATCTATAAGAACTCAACCTAGAAAGATTAGACACCTACCCCTCTGATCCAGATAGCCGTGAAGTACTAATACCCAGGCTATAACCAAACAACAAACGCATCATCGCAGTCTACACACACCCCCAGGCAACAATTCTGCTACAATGAGAATCTACTTAATTGGGCAGCAGCCACCTTTAACCAGGAAACAATCATTGCAGGAGATCTCTACCTAGACAGATCTTCCTGTTTTTCCATAAACCCTTCAAACCACATTAACTTTTTCAGCTTTATCCACATTATCGCTACCCCAACTAGGATTGACAAACAAAGTAAAAAAACAATCCACACTTGACTGGATTTTCACTGATATGCCCTCACTCTGGGTGTCTCCCAGACACCTTCTCTGATCACAGACCCACCTAACTCCTAAGGCAGAAAGTTAACCCTAAAAAAATCACGTACAAGCACATCCATAACGCAAATAATTTTTCCGCAGATATTATCTCTCCTGAATCAATGGAATTGGCCTCCACTAAAACATCTCCAATTTGATAAGGCAACCCAATACTTTAACCACACATTCCTGAAAAATCCTTGCTAAAGTAGCCCCCATCAGGAAAATCCATGAAAAACTAAACCAACTCCGTGGCTATCAAAACACACTAAACTCCTTATGAAACAAGAGATGGAGCATTGTCCCAGAAACCAAACAACCCTCCAAAACCACCTACATTTAAGAAAACACTCAAAAAAGCAATTAAAAAAAACAGACCAGAGAACCCACTGTTTGACAGCTCAACAGAAACATCAAAGTAACCCCCCCCCAAAGTTATGGGCTTCAATAAGTCATATTTTCTATCCCAAACATCCGTCAACCCCCAACCCTGCCCCTCTAACACCAATGAAAGTATTGCCACTCAGTTCAATTCTCACTTTACTAATTCCATTCTGTCATTAGTAAATCACAACACTACCAGCCCAATGATCATACTCGCCACCCGTCACCAGTTCTTTAGCTTTTAGTCTTAATGTGTTAACTACATGATACAGGAACAGACTTCTCCACCAACTGAACCCTTCAACCCTAGCAGCTGACTTGCTTATCAATTAATTCCTAAAGCTAGCATCCAGCTCTATTCCTTACCCTGTGCCCCTACTAATAAATTGGTCCATCTCTTGAGCAATATATCCCCAAACTCTGAAAGCTATCCCATATTATCCCCCTGCACAAAGGAGGCACCTCAACACTACTATCTAACTACAGACCCATCGCAATACCGCCCCCCTGTTGCCCAAATCTTTGAGACCTGTATATAGTCACAATTCCTTCCCTGTCTCTTGAGTGACCACCTCCTCTCAGGTGCACAGGATGGCTTCAGACCCAAGCATAGAATCACATCTGCCATTATTAGCTTCACAGACCTGGTCAACCAGGTAGGGAATAAAGGCGTGTGTTTCTTCAGTTTTCCTATACATGTCAAAAGCATTTTATACTGCCTCACACCAAAAACTTCTGTACAAACTAGCCGCATTAAACTGCTCACAATCCACAATTTCATGGTTCTATATCTACTTGTCAGACAGACAATAAGCAGTGAAATGGCTAGACAATATATCCTCACTCCTACCTGTCACAGTAGGAGTACCACAAGGTTCCATACTTGGCCCACTTCTCTTCTCTATTTTTACAAATGATCTCAAATCTGATCTCAAATCTGCCACCACATCGGCTAACATTATATAATATGCAGATGATTCTACACTCATCTGCTCAGCCACTTCAATCCCCGAACTCTTGCAAAAAACACAAAATGCATTTACAGATGTTGAACAGTACCTTACCACCAGTCAACTAATACTCAACTCCAAGACCAAATTACTCATGTTTACCAACAGTAAAATACCCCCTACCCCTTTCATCATCTATTCCACTAACAATACCAAAATCAAGCAAGTAGAGCACACCAAACTTCTCGAGGTCACTATTGACAAATCCTTCATTTATGATATCCGCATATCACAAACTATTAAAAAGGTCCACATAAAACTCTGGGCACTCTACAAAGCCAATCCATTCCTCACCCAAACCACCAAAATAGCCATTGCTCAAAGCAGTCCTCTATCCACACTGTTATATGCCTCCCCAATCTTCATAAATTTAAGGAAGTCTAATTTAAATAAACTAGAAGCATGTTAAAACAAAATAGGTTTGCCACCAAACTCCCAATACAGGCTGTACAGCTCTTAACAAACTAGACTAGTTTGGAACTCCCAAACCTATTATGCCTCAAACAACATACAATTTACCATTCTGTTATCTACCAATTAGGTGAATGTCGAGCCCTAAAAAACCTAGTCAAACCCTACACTAGCTCTGAAGTCTCTAAAGCCAGTAATAGCAATGGAGATGCCTTGGTCTCAAAGCACATCTCAATCCCCCAACCCATTCTTTCCACAGGCAACCTCTCAGATTTCAAAATTCTCAAGACCCATATGACTAAAAACTAGCTATGCTCCTGCACAACACCAGGCTGTGATCCCTCAGTATTTTCTTGTACACTGTTTTTCTTATATTACTTCTCTCTATTGTTTATATTCTCTGACCCTTCCCTTGGAAACCATCATCAGCTTATAACTGTATAATTTTTATGCTACTTTTTTAATGTGGTGAGGCTGCCACCCTACCTCCTAAGTAAAACTACTTAATGTTTTAGTTTCTGAGGTGATGACCATGAATTGTTTGTGTAAAATCTGTGACTAACCATCTCTACTGCATTATTTGTATTGCTGTTACTTGCTTTTGTTCATTTCAGTTAATTTGCATCACTGTTCACTATGTAACCTATTGTATATTTTTTATAACATTGTTTACTATTTAACTTGGAGCTTTTCTCCCCTGGCCTCCTCTGAAAATGGGCCCTTTTGAAGTCGAACACGCCTGGTAAGCTAATGTAAAATAAACTAAATATATTTTTACATGGTGCAGATAATAGCTTCTGGTCTTGACCCTATCCAAGACATTAAATCACCACCCAAAAACAGCAGAGAGGCTGTTGAAGCCATCACAATGGGCTGGATATATGAACATTTGGAATTAATCACAATGGGCTGGATATGGAAACATCTTTAACTAAATCTAAATTACATTTTCACGTTTTTTTTAATATGGACATTGCTGCATGTTAGTGCATTCAGTTCAACAGAAAGGTAGACTACCTGATTTTAATAGGTAATGTTAAGTTGTCATTCTCCTTCATTCTTGCTGGATGGGTTCGGAGCCGACCTTGGCTCTGACTCTGCCTATACTGTAGCTCGAGAGCTATTTTTACCGGCTCGAGGCAGCCCTATATCCCACAATACCATGCGCTAACTCCCCAGATCTCGTTTGCCGCTTCGCTGCGAGGTTGACTTTTTTTTTTACCGGCTCAGGTTAGTAAAAGAAAATTTTTTTCAATAGAGCTATTTTACCAAATAATTTTCCTACCTTAGGTCCCTAGCGATAGTTTTATTTATTACAGCCCTTTTGTAGCCCTTCTTCCCCTCCTTTTAGTTAATTTTTATAATCGGGCCTATGGGTTTTAGCTTAGTTTCCCCCACCCCTTAGAGTGTGTGTGTGTGGGTGTTTTAGTCACTCCCCTTAACTCCGTTCTGGGTATAAGTTGAGTGACTGTGTGGGCTGACTGTGCTTTCTGTATTTAGGACTATGTCCAAAGACGCTAAGGTCTCGGGATTCAAGAAGTGTGACTCGTGCTGTCAGAAAATGTCTGACAGACGGTCACACTTCTTGCGTCTACTGCTTGGGGCCTTTACACCTGCAGGACTCTTGTTCGTCTGTCACAGATTTAGTTCAAGAGTCCTGCAGGAGCGTCGTAATAAGCTCGTCTTTAGGGGCTTATTGACGCCCGATGACTCCTCGTCCAAGTCTGGCTCGGGGAAGTCTTCTAAAACTGCCAAACCCTCGACTCCAGCTTCTGAGTCGTGGACTGGTGTAACTGAGATGGCTCTGACATCGGTTCCAATCGGATCTGAAGCGAGCAAGGTCGTATCTGCTTCGAAACCTGCATCGGAGCCGACTCCAGCATGCAAGCGCTCTAGATCCCCCTCGCTAGAATCCGTCCGATAGGCTCCGAGATCACCACTCCTGTCGGAGCGGAGTCATAAGACTCATTCATCCAGGCTTTCCAACCATGATATTGAGAGGGTGGTCAGTAGACTCATAAAATCTCAGGCACTAGCCCAAATGCTCCAAAGCCTGTCTCACCAGACTGTGGCTCCCTCGACACCGCCATAGATTCCTCCCCCGACTCGCCATTCGAGTTCAGAGCCGGAGTTTGTCGGAACCGTAACCTT
This sequence comes from Protopterus annectens, assembly GCF_019279795.1. Taxonomy (NCBI): domain Eukaryota; kingdom Metazoa; phylum Chordata; order Ceratodontiformes; family Protopteridae; genus Protopterus; species Protopterus annectens. Next base: position 1,330,207,231 of record NC_056739.1, on the reverse strand, counting down.
GCCCACGTCGGAGCAGATACTTGCACCTTCGGCTCCGGCGTCATTGGCTCCGACTTCTTCATTGGTTCTGTCCGTGGAGAGGTCCAGGCGCCGGGACTCCATTGTCTGCTCCGAGGGGGCGAGTGGCATCGGACCCTTGTCCAACCTCGCTCTCCCTCTCTGAGCTTCGGCTCTGGTTAGTTCGGCCCCGACATCATTCTCGGAGACTTCTCTGTTGGTGCCGGGAGCGGTTTGGGTCTCTTCGGAGCCGGGACTGCGTTTGGTGCCTGATAGGGGAGCCTTCGAAGTGATGAGGAGCATGCTGGACCCAGTGTCCACTCCAAGATTAAGTTCTGCAGCTCCTTCCTCTACAGTGCCTGTTACGGTCTCTGGCCATCCTCCTGCATCTGACAGCAGAGATCCAAAGCGTAGGGTACCCACTTTGGGTGTCTCCTCCTCTTCCGAGGCCTCCCCTGAAGCTTCAGGAGAACCCCCTAGGAAAAAGTGCAAGAGGAAGCACATAGACTCCCCCAAGTCTGTCACGTCGGACACCGACTTGGATGAGTCGGAGGGTTCCCCGAGATCCCCCTCTGAGGATGTCTCTTTTTCAGACATCCTAGAGATCCTGAAACAGAGGGGAAATTGGTCCACTCTCAAACCCTCTGAGGACGAGTCGGTTTACCTTGATGCTTTTGGATCTCATCCTTCCACCTCCTGGGTGTCTCCTCCTTTCGACCCACTAATGGAAGTAGTGGCCAGAAAGGCGTGGGCAGCTCCTGACTCAATGGAACCTACCCCTAGGAAGCCCTCTAAATGTATTTCTGCCCCAGAGGACAATTCCTTTCTGACCAAAGGTGTTTCAGTAGATGCTATGGTGGTAGCAGCAGCCACTAAGAAGGAATTAGCTGATCCTTCTGTACCTGTTCATCCTCCTAACAGAGTCCAGGACCATGGACAGGTATGGTAGGCGGACATTTGCTTCAGAGACCTTCGCCATGCGGTCACTTAACTATTTATGTCATCACCCGCCTTCAGAGAGATTTGCTCAAAGAGCTGGGTGAAACCATACAGGATCCTTCTGCTGCAGATTATCAGGACAAGATGAACTCCCAGCTGGCTACCCTGAATTCCATTGTCAACTCCTCCATGCGGCTTATCTCCTACGCAGCCGATGGAGCGAGTAGGGCCGCAGGCACAGGTGTTGCGTTGAGACGTCACGCTTGGATGCAACTCTAACTTTGCCGATCCCTTCAAGGCGTCCTTCACCAACGCCCCCTTTGATGGTTCGGAATTGTTTGGACCTCAGATGAAGAATACCCTCACCAGATGCGAGCAAGATGGTAAGACTATCTCTGCCGTGGGAGTCCACTTTTCCACACCTTCTAGACCTTATCCTAAGGGCCAGAAGGGTGGAAAGATGTGGTTCCGCAAGCCACAGGGAGTCGCGCCTGCCGCACGTGGTGAATTTCCCCCCAGAGGCAGAGGGGGGAACAATAACAGACGCCGCCCCAGCGGCAGAGGGGGTCCACAGAACCAGGGTTCCAGGGAATCATTCCCTGACCAACCGTTTCAGCATCCCTGAGAAGCTGCCAGACTGTCCGCCTTCAGAGGCAGTCTGGGGAAGATTATCTCTGTACCCGGAAGCCTGGCAATCCGTCTCCCAAGACAAATGGGTACAGTCGATCATATCCGAGGGTTAGAAAATTCCCTTCATTTCTCCTCCGATCCAACCGCCGAGACCCCTACCCAGATGTACCACCCAGACAAAGGGGTCAGGCACAGCTAGAAATAAAAAAGCTGTTAAAAAAAAAAAAGTCATCCAGGCAGTCCCAGCAGATCAGCTAGGATCCGGAGTCTACTCAAGATTCTTTTTGGTACCAAAAAAGACAGGAGACTGGAGACCCATGTTGGACCTCAGCAGATTGAACAACTCTGTACAAAAGACAACATTTTGGATGGTAACACTGCAGTCCATTCTACCCTTTTTGGGCAGAGACAACTGGATGTGCTCTTTAGACCTCCAGGACGCGTACTATCATATAAAGATACACAGGCGTTCCAGGAGGTTTCTTTGCTTCCAGCTGGGAGCCAGTCATTATCAATTCAGAACCCTGCCCTTTGGTCTCACCACAGCCCCCCGGGTGTTCACCAAATGCTTGGTCATGGCTCACCTGAGACAAAAAGGATTCCAGGTGTTTCCATATTTAGATGACTGGCTCATTTCCGCTACCACCAAGCAGCATCTTATAATGGCCAGGGATTGCACTATTCAACTTTGCAACAATCTAGGTATTTCTATAAATTTTGCAAAATCCTCCTTGTCACCTTGTCAATGTATAAACTTCATAGGCGCCATGTTAAACACCACAGAAATGTCTGCAACATTACCACCTCAGAGAGTGACAGACATACGGCGGAATGTTCAGTTTTTGTTTCAGTCCAACAGAGTTCAAGTCAAGTTAGTGCTGAAAACTTTAGGCCTATGTGAAACTTTGTTTTTCTGATGAAGGTACTCGAAAACGCACTTTTGGTATACAAGCGTTAATTAAATCCAACAGTTCTCAACCATTCAGTGGTTACGTTTTGTTTATTATAAAACTGTTATTTTCAATATAACTTGGTTCTTGGGTCTCATACCCTTATTTGGTCTCCGGAGTGAACTTCAGAGTGGCTTCTCAGCATACCTTTATTGCCCATTACAAACTTGATATAGCCTCCAGAAATAGAGCTGACTTTGGTTCCACAGAACTCTGGAGTCTGTTCCGTTGAGCCACCCAGGACCAAGGTGCTAGGGGACGCTGTCCAATCCAGCAAGACTGAAGACGAGAATGACAACTTAACATTAAGAAGTTATGTTCTTACCATAACGTTCCATGTTAGTTGTCTTCTTCTTGCCTTCTTTCTTGCGTCCCTCCCTCCTGCCGCCTAGCCTAGACAGACTTTAAGGTCTCTGAGTCCTTTTATTTCATGTGATACAATACTTTATGGTTTCCCCGTATCTTTAGTGTTACCAGCAGGGAGTCCGTACTTGGAAATAAGGATAATAATAAATTTATACTGTGTGTTAGCTGCCAACGAGATCTGGGGAGTTAGCGCATGGTATTGTGGGATATAGGGCTGCCTCGAGCCGGTAAAAATAGCTCTCGAGCTATAGCATAGGCCAAGTCGGAGCCGAGGTCGGCTCCGAACCCATCCAGCAAGAAGAAGGCGAGAAGAAGACAACTAACATGGAACGTTATGGTAAGAACATAACTTCTTATTCACTGTTAATGTGTCACTGATGACTTACTGATGGTAGAGCTCATTTATTTACTTTTACTTAAGGTTATCACCAATGTTTTGCATTACTTAAATTTTATTGAAAAAGAATGGTAATTCAGGAACAGTTTGTTTGGGGAAGCAGCTCATGAAAGACTACGGAGTTTGTATACTTAATTAAGGAGAAGCGTGGGGGCAGGAGGCCCAGCAAAACTCCGGCATCTTACATTTTGTAAGTTGGAAACGTGATCAAACTGCCATTTAATGAGCTGTCTTGTCTAAAGAACAGTCCAGGTAACCCCTCTAATGGATCTGGATGCTTTTTGTTGTGCTGTGTTGTTTAAGCCCAGAATTGTCTGTTGAAGACCAAGTGGAACAACTGGCACAAGAACAGTGGGAAAAGAGTTTCGATAATTGCTGTAATTGTGTATTTTTATACAGCTTTTTCCTTGTCTGCCTGCCCTATCAGGCTCAAAACACATTTGTCTCCTAGTAGTGGAGAATCCCCAGATTTGCTTGGGTGAGAGCTGTATAAGAGGTGCTGCTATTCAGTCAGATGTTGTAGAGCTTGTGCTTTCTCTGGCATTTTAGTGCAAGTCATGAACTTTGAGCAGTGGGAGGGGCTACTGCCTCACTCTGCAAGTGCATGATACTGAACACTCACTACGATTAGCAGTGGCTAGCTGAGACTTAGGCCCACCCCCATGCCCCTGCTCCAAAAGTTGTGGCTGTGTGCATCCTGCTCAGTCATTGCTGGGTACACCCATGCTCTCCTGCTAGTGCATTCAAGCACCTGATCTGTTAATCAAACTTTGGTTACTAGGGCTGCAGTCAGAGTTTATGCCATTACAACATTAGTGCTGGCACAACTGCTAAAATTCTATATTTTTAGTTAATTTCCATTTTTCCATACTATGATATGAAATTGCTACACCATACCTCTCAGCTGTACATATTTTTGCAGAATGTCAAGATTTTTTTGTCTCATATTTTTGGTCTGTTTCTCAAAATTTTAGTTTTCTGCCAAATCATTGAGGACTGAAGTTAGAAAATGACAGACATTTGAGTTTCAGACTTAAAACCCTTCAGGAAAGTCATACTAATATAAAACCTGTTGTTCTATCAAATGTCTAAGTTTGTAAAAGCAATATTTAATGTATCCCTATTTTTTGGACCTTTGTCACTCAAAGCTGAGTATACCCATTTTGGAAAGATGGGAGAGTGCAACTAATGGTTCAAGTGCAGCAGTTCTCAGCTGCTATGCACTGTTTTGTAAGGGAGAAGATTTCTTCAGTGTCCTACTTAAAATGTTTGTTGTGTGAACCTAATGTTCTTTCAGCCATTGCATTCATTATAACTGAACTTTGTTTGCATGGCATAAGACTGCAGCTCTGAACTCCTAAGCATGTTTGACTGCTTGTAGAGATCAGGTTGGGGGACTGATGTCTTCTTGCAGCAACTCCCCAGGAATTCTAGTAATTTTACGGAAGTGATCTTATGCTAGCGTCTTGGCAACTTAAAATGTAAACCAAAAGCATTGCTGAATTCCGCTATTTTGGGAAGACTTGCTATTTTCATCCTGTTTTGGCACTTTTCTGATGTAAACCAAAAGCATTGCCGGGTTCACCTGTTTTGGGAAGACTTGCCATTTTCATCCTGTTTTGGCACTTTTCTGATGTGTGTGTTTTTATAGTGTTTTTTTTACATAAGTAAATGGCGAAGTAGTACAAGTTTGTCTGTTTTGTTTTGGTATTGAGTAATATTAAGTACAAAAACTTTCACCACAGAATTGGTGTTCTGTTATGCTTTCACTTAGCTTGTGGACCATGACACGCATTGCCTTTAGTGCTGATCTGCAGTTACCTCTCAGTCTTCCAGTTCTATGTGGCAACATTTTTAAATAAAAAGCTTCATAAAGTAAAAACTTTTTTTCCCTATGATAGCATCCCTGAAAGAAAGTTCAGTGAATTTGACCTTGGTGATGACCATGTAGTGATTGCAAGGGGTTGCATCTTTTTATAGATGCACCACAGAGGACAAACAAGGCCTCATTGATTAAAGTTTGAGTGACATCAGTGCTGTCCCTATGGCGATGTCACTGAAAGATGCAGTAGAATTATGTAGGAGTCTTACAAAGCTTTTTATGAAGAAATAACCCACGTAATTCTACTATAATAGGGTGGAAAATACTTTGCAGCGCAGTGTGCTGTGGTGTGTTTGTGTGTGATTTAACATTTTAAGTTATTGTACTGGGTGCATCATTATATAATTTGCATTTTGCATTAATGACACTGAATGAAAATTCATTCCACTTGAATGTGCTCTTGGTTAAGTATATGTACGCATACTGGAAGTATCTGTGTGGAAACAATTGGCCATGCAGATCAGTATTAAATACCAGGCACGTTTCATGTCTTAAGAACATGCTTTGCAATCTGATGAGTAATTATTTAGGCTGGATTTTTGTTTACTTTATGCAGAAGGATGATGATATCGAGGAGGGAGATCTACCAGAGCACATGAGAAAACCAGCTCCAGTCGATTTTTCTAAAATTGATCCCAGTAATCCAGAAAATTTCCTCAAGATGTCCAAGAAAGGCAGGACGTTGATGGTATTTGTTACAGTGTCCGGAAGCCCTACTGAAAAAGAAACGGAAGAAATAACAAGTCTTTGGCAGGGTGGTTTGTTTAATGCAAATTATGATGTGCAAAGGTAAGAGTCTTTGTGTTATAACGCACTGTCATTGCTTGTGGTTTCAGATTGTGGGCGACTTAGATTTGTCGGGGCTTTTTTCACTGTTGTAAATGGGGCTTGGCATGATGATTTTCACTGGAAGTTATAACGCTAGCTGTTAATAGTAAGACGACTTTTAGATAACATGAAAGTTAATTTCTGTTGTTCGATGCTTCCAGCAGGACAAGGCACAACAAGCTTCTTAGCAACTTATTTTGTGTAACACATTTTAATCTTAACAGTTTAACAGTAATTGGAGTAGTCTCCACAGCCAGGGCTTTCACATCATTGTCTGTTTTGGTGAGCTAGTGCAGTTTAGCCTTCTCATATAAATATTTATTTATTTTATTTTACATTTTTGACTGGGCTAGTCTAACTGGATATATGTCAATTTTCAGTAGAGGCCCGGGGAGAAAAGCTCCATAAAAACGCATGCACAAAGACAGAATAGTAAACTACAATTACAGGATACTTGTAAGACAATAACAGGTGTTCCATTCCAATTTTTTATTTTTTTTTTTGAGTGCAAGAAGAAAATAGAGAGGATTTAGAAAGGTGGGAAGATACCAAAGCAAAGTAATAAACAGGAACAGGAGAACAGGCCAGATAATCGAATTGGAAGAATTAGTGTAAGGGTAGTGACTAAAGATAAGGCAGAAAGAAGGCCAATTCAGTTGTTCCTAGTTGCAATAAGTGAACATCTAGTGTAGGGGCCTTAAAGTGGCTGTGAAGAGAGATATAAGTGGTAGTGGCCTAAGGTAACAGTAAGAGATACTCTAGTCAGGGTTGGTACAGGGACATAGCCAGTGGGTGTAAGGTATGACTTAAGTTTCTTTTTAAATAGAGAAGTAGAAGAAAGAGATGTGCCTGCACTAGGAAGTAGGTTCCAGCTTTTTCCCCCAGTGTTAGAGAAAAGGGATTCTCCTGCTGTATTGTTAGGTTTTTGGGTAGTTATGAGTAGTTTGTTTGCAGAGCGCAGGTTTGTTAGATTTTTATATGGGCTGATTAGACTTGTGAGAATTGGTATATTGCCTGGATAATACAGTATTTTGTAGGAAATAACCAGTTGGTGAAAACCAATTTGATTTTGCAATTCTAGCCAACCCAGTTGATTAAGATTTAGGCAGTGGTGGGTTCTACATGGGGAGTTGGTAGCAAATCTGGCAGTATTGTTGTAAGAGATTGCCAGCTTGTTGAAGTTGCTTTTAGATAGTTCTGTATATATAGGAGAGGCATAAAAAAGTGTTGAGATTAGGTGGGTGTGGGCAATGGTAGTTCTGGCATTAGGTTCATAGGTTCATACTAGGCTGTCTGCCCAAGGGCATTTATAAGCCTAGCCCAGAGTTTTGTGGCTTTCGCCACCCCTTTAGTTGAAGGATACTATGCCCATTATTTTGCTGTGCCTCTGTCAAGCAGTGACACTGAGGTAATCCCTGGGGTATATCTGCGATCTCCCATCCATTGGTCAAGATTTCTCTTGAACAAGGCCAGCGAGGTGCTCTGCCTCACATGTACTGGGAGTTTGTTCCACAGCATAGGGAGTCTCTGAGTGATGAATCTGTCCCTCCAGCACGTCCTATTAATAACCGTGTCAAGGTTTAAGTCTCCCGCCCTTGTAGTTCTGAGGGATCTATATTTTTTGAGGTGAAGCATGTTCATCAATTCCGCGTTGGACATGGCCTTGTATGTCAGGCACAGGTCACCTCTGAGCAGACGATAAGCGACTGAATAGAGCTGGAGTTCCTTCAGTCGGGCAGCATAAGACATATTTTTGAGACCCTTTATCCTTTTGGTGAGGAACTTTTGGGGCCTTTCCTGTTGCTGCAGGTGTCAGGTCAGATGCATCCCGAATGGGGCATTGTACTCAATCATTGGTCTGATGAGTGATGAGTACAGGGGGACAATGACCTCCCTTGATCTAGATGTAAATCCCTTCATGATCAGGTCGGCAATGTAGAAGGTCTTCCTAACTACTTTGGTAACGTGAGTGTCGAACGAAAGGTTACTGTCAACCTGGGTCCCCAGATCCCTGATAACCTCTTCTGTGCTTAGTGGGTTGCCACCTATATGGTAGCTGGGGGTAACCTTGTTTTTCCCGATGGGTATGACAATGCATTTTTTGGCGTTTAACTTTAGGCCATGGCTCTGGCACCAGTTATCCGTTTCTATGAGACCCTTCTGTAGGATATCTGTGTCAGATGTGTTCTCGACTATGGCTCCCAGTTTGCTGTCATCTGCAAACTTTGTCAGCCTTAACCCTCCTGTGTTTGCTTGTACTTCTGAGAAGTAGATGCCAAACAAGAGTGGGCCCAGGACTGAGCCCTGTGGGACACCACTTGTGACAGGCTTTGAGTCTGACATGGCGCCAGCAACTCTGACCCTGTGGGTTCTGTCACTTAGCCAGTTTGCAACCCATCTTGTGATGTAAGAGTTTACATTTAAGCTGATGAGTTTTTTCAATGATACCTGAGTGGGGTATTGTGTCGAAAGCCTTTGCCAGGTCGAGGTAGGCTGTGTGGACTGCCTTGCCGTCATCAATGGGCTTCGTGACAGTTTCGAATAAGTCAACCAAGTTTAAAAGGCATGATCTGCCTTTGACGAATCCAAACTGGGTTGGATCCAAAGTCTGCAAGTTCCCTATGTCTTTATTTATGAGTTCCATTATGATCCTCTCCATAGGTTTGCAGATCAGGCTTGTCAAGCTGATGGGACGGTAATTTCCAGGGTCGGTGGAGGCACCGCCTTTGTGGAGTGGGACCACAATTGCCGTACGCCACTCCTTGGGTACGTATCCTGAGGTGAGGCTAAGATTAAACAGCTGCCCTAACTGTGGGTTTAATTCCTCATTGAGTTCGTGGAGCACACAACCGGGGACGCCATCTGGTCCCATGGATGCTGTGTTTTTCGCCTTGGAGAGAGCAGTTCTCACCTGAGCATTAGAGATGTTTGGGGGGCTACAATCCTCTGGTATAGATATCTCTCCTTTTGGGGGGGAGGGAGTTTGCACTGAACCTGTCGGCCAGTATGTTGGCAATGTCTGTAGGTTCAGTGATTTTTACATCATTTTGAACTAATTCTGAGCATATCTGGGAGTTTCCTCCCAGATTTCTAACATAGCTAAAGAAGGCCTTATGGTTGTCTTTTGAGTCCTTAGCGACTTTTCTCTCAAAATTTGCCTTGGATGATTTTGAGAGATCTTAGTTTTTTACTTATAATGATCAAAGGTGTCTTCCCTTCTAAGGATTTTGCTCTATCTTGTAGTAGCTTCCTCCTTTTCCACCAGACTGGACGCTTGCCTTTGGTACAAAGAGTTTTTGTTTTGTTTGGGATTGCCTGATCCATGCAGTCCTGTAGGTGCTGGTAGAAGGCATTTGTAAGTGATTCAGCGGCTTGAGTAATGGTTTCCGCAGGCTCGGGGGCCTTAAGAGACCACATTGGGAGTAAGGAAGGGTTTAACTCTCTAGAGAGCGCCTAGTTTTTGGTTAACTGATTTTATTGTGGTATTGATGTGAGATTCGTAGTTGAGGTTATGGTCGATGGTCACTCCTAAGAGTTTAGTATTAGTATCGGGGGATATAACTGTACCATTTTTAGATTTAATAGTGAAGTGAAGTGGGGAGGATTTTTTGTGTGGGAGTAAATAACAATAGTTTAGTCTTTTTAGGGTTAAGGAGGAGACAACTCTGTAAAAAACATTCATCTACATGCTCAGACATTTTGGGTGAGGGACTGCAGTTCTGAAGGATCTGTAGCCGAGGATATTAGTGTGGTGTCATCTGCATATTGTATGGATATAGCATGGGGGATACTAATAGATCGTTTATAAAGACAGAGAATAGAAGAGGACCCAAAGTAGAACCTTGGGGTACACCAAGGGAGACAGGAAGGAGGGGAGGCTAGAGTATTGTCCCAAAGCACTGCCTGTAGCCTGTTGTCTAGGTAGGACTTGAACCACTGTAGGGCTTGAGAATAGAGGGAAAGGGACTTAAGTATATTCAGTAGTAGTTGATGGTTAACCATGTTGAATGCTTTTGAAAGATCTATAAAGATAACAGAGGAGATATATATATATATATATATATATATATATATATATATATATATATATATATATGTCAAAATCCAAATGTCACGCCCAGCACGTAGAGCTAAACACCAGCGAGATTAAACATGAAGAGTGAAAATAGACAAAAAAGGTACGC
>NC_056739.1:1330139558-1330189558 GCF_019279795.1 Protopterus annectens | reverse complement strand
CCAAAACTCCTTCCGAGGAGGAGTCAGTATTCCTTAAGGCTTTTGGCACTCAACCCTCCGCCTCCTGGGTGTCTCCACCCTTCGGCGAACTTCTTGACCTCATTTGTCGAAGAGTGTGGGAAAACCCTGATTTTGTGGAGCCCGTGCCCAGGTGTCCCAACATATTCCTATCCGCATCCCAGTGAAAAGAGTTTCTGTCAAAAGGAGTCCCTGTAGATGCCATGGTGGTGGCGGCAGCCACCCAGAAGGAAGTTGCCGAGTCTTCCTCATCGGTCCATCCTCCTAACAAGGAGTCTAGGACCATGGACCGGTACGGGAAGCGTAACCTACCTTCAGCAACCTTCACTTTGCAGTCGCTGAATTATTTGTCTTGCTTCACTCTGCTCCAGAGAGATCTCCTCAAAGAGTTGGGAATTACTCTTGTGGGTAACATACCTGAGGCGGTGGCTCAGATGGTTAACGCACAGGTGTCTACCTTCAACTCCATCGCTAACTCGTCCATGCGACTCATTTCATATGTAGCCGAGGGAGCGAGTAGGGCAGCAAGTTCAGGGGTCGCGTTTAGAAGGCAAGCCTGGCTGCGCCTGTGTCACTTCACGGAGGCCTTCAAGTCTTCTTTCACTGGCACCCCATTTGACGGTTCCTCCTTGTTTGGGACCAAAGTGAAAGACACTCTCACCAGGTGCGAGCAAGAGGGGAAGACCCTGTCTGCTGTAGGGGTCAGTTTTCCCTTCCTTCTGGGCCGTTTCCCAAGGCCCAGTGGGTGGGGGCGAGATGTGGTTCAAGAAATCAGAGGTTTTTCCTTGCCGCACAAGGTGAACCCCCCTCCAGAGGTAGGGGAGGGGGGGTTACTCAGGGAGACATCACCCCAGAGGCAGAGGGGGCTCCCACAATTCCGAAGACCTCGACTCCTTCCTTGGCTCTCCATACTCTCATTCCTGAGGGTGTGCCCGACTGCGGAGCCATGTGGGGGTCGAATTTCCTTATATCCAGAAGCCTGGGAGAGCATTACCCAGGACTGATGGGTATTAAGGATAATTTCCGGAGGTTACCTTATCCCATTCTCTTCTGTACCCCCGCCAATAAGAAAAATCCCAGACGTTCCACCCAGTCAAAGGGATCAAGCAGCCTCAGAGGTCTCTTAGCGGCTAGAAAATGGAGCCATCCAACAAGTCCCCTCAGACCAGATCGGATGAGGGACTTAAGATTCTTTTTGGTGCCGAAAAGAACAGGGGACCTGAGACCCATACTAGATCTCAGTCAACTCAACAATTACGTACACAAGTCCAAGTTCCGTATGGTCACACTGCAATCTATTCTCTCATTGTTGCGAGAGGAAGTATGGATGTGCTCCATTGATCTCAAGGATGCTTACTACCATGTCAAAATGGATAGAGCATCCAGGAGTCACCTACGCTTCCAGCTGGGAGCCAGTCATTTCCAGTTTCGAGCCCTGCCCTTTGGTCTCAACACAGCCCCCAGGGTGTTCACCAAATGTATGGCGGTGGTGACTGCTTACTTGAGACGTCAGGGATTCCAGGTGATGTCCTTCAAGAATGCAACTGCAGTCATAACATATGGGTTGTCCTGCCTCAGGCAGCCCTCGGTCGGCCGGATTCCAAAGTCTTTTCTTCAGTCTTTCTTGCCAGCTGGTCGCCCGCAGAAGCAGTTCGCCTGTATTCTTCGATTCAAAGTCATCAAAAGCCAACAATTGCTAGACCTTTTTTTTGCCTCACAAGCCATCAGAAAAATTACTGAAAAGTTAACAATTGTCTTTCTTGTGGTAAACAAATACCTCATTTCCACCTCTCGGCCGCCCGGAGTTCGCGCTGAATTTTTTTTTTAAAAAAATACTTACCACACGCGTGCCGGACTTTCGACATCGCGAAACTCAAGAAACAAAAGACCGGACCCGACATCCTCGGCCGCGCTACCTCCCGACCACGCCAAAACCAATCGCGAGTGCTCCGATTCTCTGAGACGGGGCTCTCCACTGCAAGACACCGTGATACCGGCGACAAATGGCTGCTGATTTAATTTCTATGATTCAGCCTCCTTCTGATACCCTATTCCATCAGATGAAGATTCTGAGGGCTCTGTCCACTCTGATAGCCAGGAAGAGCTCTTCCAGACCTATGAGGACTCGGATGCAGAGGATTCCATTCCCTCTGCCTCCCCTCCTGAGGATATTTCTTTGGAACATTTCAAGTGGCAAGTCCAGGAATATTCTGTTTCCTTCCTTAAGAAGCCCCAGCACAGGCCCTTAGCTATTCCTCCTGTACTTGATGTGTTGGATGATTTATATTCTGACTCTAGTGTTTCCCCTGACTCTCTTCCTCCTGCTCCAGTCAAGCCAGACAGATATTACAGGGTTCCAGAATCACATTCCCATTTATTCAGGGCCCATTCTGCTGATTTGGAAACTATTTCACAGGAGCCTAAAGGAGTTTAAAATCTATTGCCCTCCAACAGGAAGCTAGGTCATTAGAGATGGGGCAAAAGGTTTACACTTCCACTACCTTATCTATGAGAGCCTTGAATTGCCTTTTCATATGTTACAATATCATTAGAAGATTTACAAAAACATTGGCCACTCCTGATCCTTTAGACAGGAAGGCTTTGCAGGAAGCTGTACATAATACTGCAAGTAAGCAGTCACTTACTACAGTGTGGGTATGATGCACTAGAAGCTCCATGTAGGGCAGCTATCCCAGGGGCAGTCATTCAAGACATGCATGGTTAGATCAACCTCTACCAGATCATGTGAAGGCAAAGAACAAGCTTTTGGTGCTAATGCTAAGGATGTGTTAAAGACCATCGAGGAAAAAGCAAAATCAGTTCAGACGGTGAAAGATTCAGGTTCAACACCCAGATTCAGTAGGAATTGGCCTTCAAAAACTGGTCCTTTCCTAATACAGAAAAGTTTCAAAGGGTAAAACAGACGGGAAGAGGCCAATACAGAGGTCCCAATGGCAGCCAGGAAACCAAAGAAGCAACACAGGGTTTCACCTGCCCTCAGCCTCAATCTCATTGACTTTCTCTACTTCCGCCTACCAGGAACAAATAGAAGCTCCCTTGGAAATTATCTCTGTTTGCAGAAATGGCACAGACTGACAAAGGACAAATGGATTTTGGACATTATAGACTTTCATACCTTGCCAAGAAAACAAGGCATGCCAAACCTACCAAAACTAGAGGGCAGAGGCTATCAAGCAAAAAGAACAAGGCCAGACTGTTCCTTGTTCCAAGAAAAGAATCTCAATGGAGACCAATACTGGATTTGTCCGCGACCTCAAGGAGGCATACCTGCAGCATTATCAATTCTCAGCATTGCCATTTGGCTTATCTACTGCACAAATTTACCCGTACCTGGACGACTGCCTCACCACAAGCAGACGACAAATTGATGTTGACAAAGTCAAGACTGCAGCCATCCCAGCAAATAATCTTCTTAGGAGCCAAATTAGACACCCTCTCAAATGGCTTACCTGACAGAAGACAAGCAAGAGAAATTAACTCATTACTTCAAAGGTTTAGCAAAACTCACCCAGATGACTGCAAGGAGATTCCTACAGGCCCTGGGTTACAACCTGGTTCCATTAGCAAGACTACACATAAAGCATTTGGTCTCAGACCATGACCACAGAGGCAGGTGTATACAAGGACAATGGTCTCCAAAGGTTTACTGATACGGACAGACAACACCACTGTGATGTGGTATATAAACAAGCAAGGGCACCTTGCAGACTGACACTGCATCTTTGGGAGAAATCACTGAGCCTAAACATCCAGTTACAATCCCAGTTTGTTCCAGGCAAAGACAATGTCTTGGCGGACAGCCTAAACAATCTTCACACAACTCACTTCAAAATTCTGCACAAGGACATACCATCCAAAAGCTTGGAAAATAGATGCTCTCTCATTCAACTGGAACTTCCTAACAATCTATGCATTCCCACCTCTGCCAATGATGACCTCAGTATTACTAAGGAAGTTCAGCGGATACTAACAGAGGCTCTAAGACCATCCACCAGAAAGGTTTACTTAGCAAAATGGAAGAGATTCAGGACATGATGCATCATTGTTGAACATCACACACACTGATCCTCCTGTCTTTTCACACCCGCCCTGGGACCTCAATTTTGTCCTAGAAAACTGACTTTCACAGAGACAGGGTTTCATTAAGGACCAACCCTACTTTTATGCCTAAGGTGGTATCTAGGGTTTCTTTAAATCAAGCTTATTCATCTGCCTGCTTTCTTCCCAATCCTGAGAATAGGGGAAAGACTGTTACATACCTTGGCATTCACAGACAACCCGATACTACCTGGACAGAACCAAGGCCAGTAGAAAGTCTGAACAACTTTTTGTAGCTCTGCAGTCCAAGGAAAAGCAATTTCAAAACAGACAATTTCAAAATGGATTGGACATTGCATCAGATTCTGTTATTCCTTTCATGGAAAGACTGTTCCAGCCAATGTCAGGCCACATTCCACCAGAGCTACAGCCACCTCTACAGCATTCCTGCTACATGGAGCTCCGTGCATACATTCTCCAAACACCAGATCCAGAGCAGGCTTTGGCAGTCCTGCAGGGTTTGATTGCCACACCTTCTTTTCCTGGAGCATTCCTCCTCCCCAGCTGCTATGGTATTCTACCCACATGTTATGACTGCAGTTGCATTCTTGAAGGACATAGTACAGTTTTGTACCTACCATAAATGTAGATTTCCGATAGACATGCAACTGCACCTATCCCTGTTTCTCTTAGCTGGGGATATCTGTTATGGTGTATTTGTTTTATTGCTCATTTATTTGTCTGGAATCCTCCAAATTTGATTACAGCCTTCCTTGGGGGGCACCTGGCATCTGGGGCAAGAAACACTGAAGAAAATGGCGTCGGCTGATGCTTATGTACCCCAGCCACTCTGACGTCGGAGGAAAATGCGACATCAGCCGACGTTGGACCCAGACCTTAGAAGGCTGCCTGAGGCAGGACAACCCATATGTTATGACTGCAGTTGCATGTCTATCGGACATCTACATTTATGGTAGGTACAAAACTGTACTTTTCCGTACCTGGACTGGCTCCTTACCGCCCCCACCAGACATAAACTAGTTCGGACCAGGGATGCTACCATCAGCCTATGTCACCAATTGGGCATAACAATAAACTGGGAAAAATCTGCCTTGCCCTCACAGCATGTCACCTTTATAGGAGCAAAGTTGGACACCATTCGAACGCGAGCATTCTTACCACAAGAAAGGATTGCAGTATTGCAACAACAAATGCACATGCTGATGCCCCTGAGACAAGTCAAGGCAAGACTGGTTCTACAACTCCCAGGGACCATGGTGGCAACTATCATGTTGGTCCCTCTAGCGAGATTACACATGAGACTTCTTCAATGGCTCCTCTGGTCTCTCCAAAGACTCCCACTATCTCATCCCATATTACTCACAGACAGGTGCAAGCAGGACCTCTGTTGGTGGCTGTTCACCAACAATTTGAACGGGGGAAAGCCCTTTGTTCCTCCCGTCCCTGTTGCCACGGTGACCACGGACTCCTCCCAGATGGGGTGGGGAGGCATTATCTCGGCAGGACAGTCCAAGGCACATGGCAGGAACACGAGATACATTTGCATATAAACGTCCTGGAGATGAGAGCAGTGCTTCTTGCTTTGCAGGCACTTCATGAAGTTCTTCCTCTAGAGACTATTGCAATACACTCAGACAACATGTCAGTAGTGTGGTATCTCAACAAGCAAGGGGGAACCCGGTCTTGCCCTCTGTGCAGAGAGGCTATGCGAGTGTGGCATTGGGCAATAGCTTCCAAACAGTTTTTGGTGGCAACGCACATTCCGGGGAAGTCCAACGTAATAGCAGACAGGCTAAGCAGAGCGATCCTTATGCCTTACGAGTGGTCCCTGCATCCCCTGGTTACAGAGCGAATCTTCAGCAGATTGGGGTCAGCCTTGCTGCGACCTTTTTGCCAGCCCTCTCAATGCGAAATGCAGCAACTACTTCACGCTGATCCCCCCCCCCCCACAGGGGGAATCACCCAGGGACGCTGTTGTTCCCGATTGGATCTCCGGTCTGCTTTATGCTTTCCCTCAGTTTCCCCTTCTCTCAAAGGTGATTCAGAAAGCGCAATCCTTGGGAAGCAGAATGATTCTGATTGCCCCACACTGGCCTCGTCAAGTATGGTTCCCCTTTCTTCAACCATACATTGTGGACACTCCTTGGATTCTGGACCCTCTACCAGATTTGCTGACACATGTCGGGACAGTTCCACCCCTCTCTGAGGACACTCCGGTTGACAGCCTGGCTACTTTGCTTCCATCGCTAGTCAGACGTCATAATTTTTCACCAGAAGTGGTCCATATATTATCGTCCTCTCAAGCCATCCACTAGAATGATTTACTCTAGCAAATGAAAAAGGTTCTCTATCTAGGCGCATACTAGAGGCATTGATCCTTACACAGCTCCAATAGATTCCGTTCTGGAGTTCGTCTATGCTGTTCTATCAGGGGGTCCGCATCAGCCACCATCAAAGTTTAGCTGGCGGCGATATCTAATTTCCACGTAGTGAATGAACCTAGTCTTATGGTACATAGACTATGCAAAGCATTCCTTAAAAGTACCCTGTTGCTTTGTCCCCTAGTATCCGAACCTGTCATGCCCTGGGATCTCAATTTTGTCCTTCAAGCCCTTACTCTACCACTATTTGAACCTGCAGTTACCTGTGAATTAAAGTTCTTAACATGGAAAATAGCATTCTTAATAGCAGTCACTTCAGCAAGGCGGGTCTCGGAAATTCAAGCCTTCTCCATCAAACCCCCATATTTGATCTTCCATAAAGATAAGGTCTCTCTTAGACCAAACCCCTCGTTCCTTCCTGAAGTGTCTTCCGTGTCTAACATGAATCAGTCCATTGAGCTGCCGGTGTTCTTCCCTCACTTTTCTAACAAGGCAGAATTTAGATTTCACCAATTGGATGTACATAGACAGTTATGCTTCTATCTATCTACACTGGACAAAAGATATCCGGAAGTGGACAAAAGATATCCGGAAGTCTGACCAACTCTGTCTCCTTTTCGGAAAACCGATTGGGTTCTCCGGTATCCAAGGTCACACTGTCGGATAGCCAGTTGTATCTCTCATCTATCAGGCAGGAGGTAAAAATTTGCCATTTCCAGTCAAGGCTCATTCTACGCGGGCTGTTTCTATATCCACAGCCTATCAAGCTAGATTGTCAATGGATGATATATGTGCTGCAGCTACTTCTCCTCACACCTTTGTTTCTCATTACAAATTGGACATGGTCTCCAGGGGCAGATCTTCCTTTGGCTCCACAGTTCTCAGGAGTATTTTCCTATGAGCCACCTAGGATGTTAGTTGCTAGGGACACTGTCCCACGGGTAAGAATGTAGGCGAGATAGGACTACATAACATCAAGAAGTTATGTACTCACCATAACGTTCGATGTATGTAGGCCATCTCGCCTCACATTCTTTCTTACCCTCCCACCGTCCCCCTGCCTGAAGGATTTGGAGGTTAGGTTGTCACCTGCAGAGTCCCTTTGATTAGTGATTGTTTATATGTATGTGAGGTGTGTATGAAGTTCATACATTGTTTTGCAGCAAACTAGATTTAGGGATATGGAGCAGTGCACCATGGGATACCCTTTTAGCCCAGCCAATGAGAGACTTTGAGCTAGAAAATCGGCTGAGTCGGAGCCGATATTCGGCTCTGAGCCCACGGGTAAGAATGTGAGGCAAGATGGACTACATACATCGAACGTTATGGTGAGTACATAACTTCTTGTTTTCTAAGTTTGAATCTCTTTCCCTAACTCCCATAATGCTCTTTCCCATAACACTCTTCATTCCCACTAATCACACTTCTCCATATTTTGTTTGCTGCTTTCAGTTATCCGATGAAGATTCTATCTTTTAGGTTCAGAGTTTTTTCTTTTTTTTTTTTTTTGCATAACTACCTTTTATTCTTGCAGTTACTGTGAAGTTTTCTTTTTTGCTACACTCAGCTTAAAGTAAGTAGTTTACTCGCTGATTTTGTCATCCTCCCCTTCTGCTGTACTGCATCACTAATCCATTTAAGTTCTTTTCTTTGTTTACTTATTGATGTTTTTCTGAGTGTATTTCCTATTTGCTAATGTCAGGCTGTTTTGTTTGTATTAAGTGCTCAGTGGCTTTTTATTGGAATATCGGTACTGGTTTATGCTGGAAAAGGCTTTGGGCTTCTGTGAGTTTGAAATGCAGTCACAAAAATCTCTGCCACAGGACATGTGCCCTGTGTATATTGTGCTTGGGAGTGGATCATCTTATGCACATGAGTTCTGTAATTTTTAGGGACCACAGGCTACAGAAAAGGGAACATGGATTCTGAAAAAAAACATTCTGCTGTCTGAAGGCAGAAAAAAATAGAGGTGGTAAGAAAAAAAATAATAAAGGTGGAGAGACATCCTCAGAGGGTAAGCAGAAAACCTGGGCAAATCCTCAGGAGCTGGTTAGAGGGATTCTTCCCCGGTCTGACTTGTGCAATCCCCTCAGGAAGTTCGTATTTCTCCAACAGGAGGTGAAAACTCAAACTTCTCATTGGATATGAGACCTATGTAGTACACTTGAGAGTAAGCCATGTCTGCCTGATTAACTAGTTAAGTCAGAGTTGTCCTGTGTATATGGATTGAGCAAGATGATGAGGGACTTGGTAAAGGCCTAAATTGAGCTTGGTCTCACGTCCACCTCTGTTTCCAGAAAGGTACAAGACATGTTCCCACCACCTTGTATGCTACTACTCTGAGCCCAGTTTCTGTACTGGGAGTGTTGGAGCAGATTGTGATCCTGGTGCCTTCTGCATTGGGTTGTTTTTTTTTTTTTTCTTTTGGTGAAGTCTCCCTTGGTGCTGCGGTCTTTGACAGCAATTTTGTCAATATTAAGGGCATTTAGGCAGGTTATCTATGTCTGTGGTTCTGTCAATGGTCACAGTCTATCCTTACAGTGCCATTCTTTGTGTCACTGTCATTGACATTTGAACCTTTAGTGCCAAAGCTTTCTTTGGGATTGAGGTTTGTGGCTTTGGTGCTGAGCATTGTCCTCCCTGTGACATTGTCCAGTGGTCTCATTGCTAATTGCTGCAAGTTTGGTTTTGGAATTAAACCATTGTAAGGCAACCTTCCAGGTTGAAGGAGCCCTGGGAGGTGCCTTTCACTTTGGCTACATAGCCACATGACATTGCAATACCTCTCTCTATTTGGGACAAGGAACTGCTTTGAACACTCCCTGCAGAGCTTGTCTGTCCTGAGAAGAGTGTTTTTTGTGTTTTGTGTGAACCCTTGGAGTCCGCTGTCAGTGTAATTCATTAGAGTCTCACACCCTGACACAGAACCTCACAAAATGGAGGGCTCTTGAAGTCTCCTTCAGAAGACCCCAACATTTGAGAAGTCCTGGGGGGATACTCACACACTAATCCCCATTCCCCTGACACAGAGATCCTTCAAAAGCCTTTTCTCTCTGTCCCATCTGTGTTTTGGGCGTCCCTTCCCAGATTGCACAGTCAATCTTCTTGTGAAAAGGGCTTGGCAAGAACCCATCCGGGAAGGGCCTATTCTGAGGAAACCAGCCAAGATGCTTCAGCTTCCTAGTGACAGACCGACTTGGAGTAAGGCTGCTCTTGCAGATTCCATTACAGTGGTAGCTGCCACCAGAAGGGAATCTTCCATGGAGAGTCTGGTAGTCTACCTTCTGGATAAGTATTCTTGGGTGATGGATTGCTTGGGGAGGCATGCCTTTACATAAAGTACTTTTTGTGTTAAGGGAACTGAACCACCTGGCATACAATAACACACATGATGTGGGAGAGGGCACCATTGATATACTGAAGAAAGGGTGTCTCACTGTTACATGGTAGGATCACAAGCGGCAATGGAGCAAAGCATCACTTCCCTCTTCTTGAGGCTGATCAATAATGCAATGAATGAAGAAGCGGCAACAGCAGCTGGGACAGGCTTTATAAGATAGGAAGCATGTCTGTTTGTATGGGCTCAGGAAAACCTCCTGGCATCTTTTGTCATTGCCCCCCTTTGCTTGGACCAAAGGTGAAGGAAAAGTTGCATAAGAGTACACAGGAGGGGAAAATGTTCTTTGGTATTAAATTTCTCTTCGCCGCGATGGTCTTTTTTGCATGGAAATGGGGCCAAAGAAACTACAGTTGTGTAAAATCTTACCATAACTGTAGATGTCCTTGTCTTCACTGCTGTACTATTCTAACATATGGGATTCCCTGCCATGGAAGCCCAACGTCTGGCCAGTCTACCAAAGACTCCTGTTGCTTTAAAGATACACTTTTAAGTCACCCAAATGGTCCTTGCATAATGTAGGGCATAAGGGTGGTGGTCCGGCCTACCAAAAACAGAACTGCCGCAGTAGGAACAGCAGTCCAAGGAACCCAAGAGGTAATCTGTACATCCAGGAAGACAAAGGACTAGGGGGGTGGAGGGAGGGAGCAAATACTGAAGCAGTAAAAACAAGGACAACTACCATTATGGTATGATGTTACATAACTGTACTGTGTCCTTGTATTAACTGCTGCAGTACTCAAGAGGAAACATGGGAGAAGGAGCAGAAGAGTCCCCTAAAAAGCCATGAAGAATGCCACTAGCAAGACAAGTACTAGCTCTAGAGATACCATCCAACATGCAGTGCTTGGTAAAGGTATGCACAGAAGTCCATGTAGCTGCTTCTAGAATAGAATTGGTATTTAAGCCCTTGAAAAAAAGCACCAGAAGAAGCCACTGCTCTAGTAGAATGAGCCGTAACTGAAGGAGGAAGATTATTGCTATAGCATGTAACAAAAAGAAATCTGCTTAGAAATCCAAGAAGAAATGGTTTGCTTGGATACATAAAGTCCCAAAGATCTAGCATGGAAAGAAATAACTGATCAGATTTTCTAATAGCCTTTGTCTTATCCAAATAAACCCCGAGTTGCCTATGCACGTCCAAATTATGCAGCACCCTCTCACTGTCAGGTTGCAGAGAGGGAACGAAAGTAGGCAGATTAATAGACTGATTAAGTGGTAGCTCATTGGCCATCTTCGGCATAAGACCCCTGTCTAGCAGAAGTAAGAGCTAACCAAAGAACAGTCTTCCAGGAACAATGTTAAAAGGAAGCTGAAGCAGTAGACTCAAAAGTAGCCTGAGTCAGCTTCTGCAAAACAAATTAAGATCCCAGGGAGGAAGAACAGGCTTCCTGGGAGGTTTAATATTAAGGATGGTGTTAAGAAATTGTTTCACCTCAAATCTAGGAGCTAAAGGAGGAGAAAAAGGCAGACCAGCAGAGATGGCTGATAAGTGGGTCTTAATGTTGGATTGGCTTATTCTTCTATTGAGCAACTCGCACAAAGGAGAGAGAGCCAAAGGAAAATCCACAGTAAGTTGGTCCACTCTGCCACAAAACAGAGGAAGTTGTCTGTTCAGAGGAGAGGCAAAAAGATCCACTTGAGTATCCCACTGGTGGATAATGTCCAGAAATGGTTCCCCTTTATAATCTCGAAATACTGAAATCTCGAATTTCAGTATCTCAAAACCGTAAAGGCGAATCCACAAAACACCGACAGCCCAAAACTGCGAAATTTGAAATCCCAAGCACACAGCATACACCACACCACACATATACCACAGTACCCACAGTACAAAACAAAAAAAAAACACACAAAAACATAACACCACACATCCACAAACCACACACACATGACACTTTTTATATACTTTCACCTGCCTTCCCTAACCCACACATGCAACTTACAAACACTCACATACACTCAAACTCCCACCCAAAACCCTTACAAAACAATCACTCACCTTAAATTCCACCTAAATCCACACATGACATCGGACACCTTCCATACAAACACCGCACATAACGTAGCGTAAAGCCATAACTGAATTTGAGATATTTGAATTTGCGATTATGCACTTTTGCTTTTTTAAAAATTTGCCTTTATGATCTCGAGATACTGAAATTTGAGATTTCAGTATTTCGAGATTATAAAGGGGAACCCCAGAAACACATCCCTGTGAAACACCCATTTGTGAGACTGAGTTAAGGACCTGTTTAAAGTGTCTGCCCTTATGTTCTGACTGGAAGGAATATAAACTGCTTGAAGAGTCACTTGATACTTGACAGCAGGATTCTGTACTGGAAGTGCCAACCGGCAAAGAAGATATGATCTCATTCCTCCTTGTTTGATCATCCCACATTACTGTGGTATTGTCTGTCAGCACCTTGAGAGGCATTGGAGAAAAAATAGGATGAAGGGCCTGAAGAGCCAGCAGAAGAACTCTCATGTCTTTGATGTGCTCCTTCTGCTGATGAGGCGACCACACCCCTTGCATCTTTTGGGACCCAAATGTCACCCCCTCCATCCCATGTCTGAAACATCTGTGAACAGTTCTTAAGAGGGAATCGAGGGGTGAAAAGGGATCCCTGGATTCACACAGCTGCCATCCACCAGTGAAATTCCTGTCTGAGACAAGCAACTATAATCTACCAAGATGTGCATGCTTTACCACACTGATTTCAGAACCCACTGAAATTTTCTGATGTGAAGTTGGGCCAGAGGGACCAACGGAATGGTGGGATGCCTTGAAACCCAGAGCTCTCAACTTCCAGCAGGAAGGCAGAGGAAGAAGAGTGTGAAAGATAGAAATGAGAGTTAAGGCCTTTGGAGGGGGCAGGGATGCAAGCACTGGCACTGTCTGAATCCTGCAACCTAGAAAATCATGATCCTAAGGAGGAGTCCGAGAAGACCTTTTTGAGTTTTATAGTGAACCCCAGGCTCTGAAGAAGGAAAATGCTAAAGTCAAGATTTTGGAAAAAAGGGACTGTGGAGAGGACACCTGAATCAACATGTCGTCTAAGTAAGGAAATATGTGGATCCTTCAAAGCCTGCAGAAAGCAATTACAAGAGCAAGGCATTTGGTGAAATCCTTGGTGCAGTAGAAAGATCAAAGGGCAAAGCAGAGGAATGAAAATACCAGGAAGCAACAGAGAAATGCAAAAACTTCCTGAGAAGAGGATGGATCGGATTATGGAGATGAGTATCCTTGAGATTCAGAGGCACCATATAAGACTGAGGGAGCAAGAGAGGAAACTGAATCTGAAGGGACAACATCTAAAAGGAAGGCACCCTTAGAAAAGTGTTTGTATGAGAGAGGTCTAGAATAGGTTTCCAAGTGCCTTCTTTTCTGAACAGTAAAAACAGTCTGGAGTAGAACCCTTTCCCTCTTTGGGACATGGCACCTCTTGAAAAGTACCAGAGTCAAAATTTTGAAGACCCTCTGGGGGGAAAAAGGGAAGTTCCCAAGGAGGAGGAGGAATGCCCATAAAAGGAGGATGTGATTTTCACACCATGAAGTACCCCTAACAAATGATCAACAGAGCCCAAGAATCTCGAGTGATCTGAAGCCAAATGGGGGGAGAGAGGAATGTGGCTGGAAAGAGACAGATAATCATACAGCACCTGGTTTGTTGACTTTTTGTAGTCCCAGAAAAAAACTGAGTAGCCTTAGCAGTAGGAGCTTGTTTACCACCACTATTACCTTTTTAGTTGAAGGGCAGAATTGCTTACAAACAAAAGCAGGCTTAGCAGGGTAGTTTCTCTGAAAATTTAGACACAGGAGAAACAAACGCATGTTTAAGCTCCTGTAAAGGTTACCCTTATCCTGAAGGCACTTAAAACAGCTGCCTCCCCAAACAAAAGTTCAGAATCCAGATGAGCTTCCATCAACTTAGCTTTAGTATTGTCAGGTAGAGGTTCATAGGTAGGTACTAGGCTATCGGCCGAGGGCCTACGTAAGCCTAGCCATCAAGGTTCCCTGGCTTACGCCACCCAAGAAAGTCATATGCCTGTGCCACTGTCGAGCAGAGACACAGAAGTGATCCCTGAGGTGTATTTCCTATTTCCCATCCACTCATCAAGATTTTTCTTGAAAAGTGGTAATGAAGAACTTTGCTTGACATAGATGGGTAGCCTGTTCAAGAGTATGGGAAGTCTCTGGGACAGGAATCTGTCCCTCCAGCATGTCCTGTTTATTGTGGTGACAAGGTTTAGATTCCTAGAGCGTGTAGCTCAGAGGGATTGGGATTTCTTTAGGTGTAGCATATCCAACAGCTCTGGGTTCGACATAGGCTTTATATGTTAGGCAGAGATCACCTCGGAGTAGGTGATATGCTACGGAGTAAAGCTGGAGTTTTTTGAGGCGGTCAGTGTAGGGCATTTGTTTGAGGCCAGTAATCCTCTTTGTGAGGTACTTCTGTGGCTTTTCTAGCTGCTGCAGATGTCTTGTGAGGTACATTCCAAAAGGGGCGCTTTACTCTATAATGGGTCTAATGAGTGTCAAGAAGAGGGGAACAATGACATCGTTTTCCTGGATGAGAACCCTTTTATGATGAGGTGTGCCACATAGTAGGACTTCCTAACTACTGTGGCAGTGTGATTATCAAAGGAGAGATTACTTTCCACTTGGGTCCCAAGGTCTCTTATCACGCATTCGGTGTTAAGTAGATTGCTGCCTATGTGGTAGTTCATGGGTACAGAGTTTTTACCAAAGGGGATGACACTGCACTTTTTGGCAATTGAGCTTGAGGCCATGGCTCTGATACCGGGCATCTGTCTCAGTGAGGCCCTTCTGTAGGATGTCCACATCATTTGGGGACTTGACTATGGCTCCTAGTTTGCAGTCATCTGCGAACTTCGTTAGCCAGAGGCCTTCTCTGTTAGCCTGTACTTCAGAGAAGTAGATACCAAACAGGAGAGGTCCCAGGACGGAACCCTGTGGTTCTCCACTTGTTACTGCATTGAGGTCAGATTTAGAATATGCAACTTTTACAGTGTGGTTTCTGTCAGTGAGCCAGTTGGCAACCCATCTTGTGACGTAGGGATTTATACCTAGTTTAGTGATTTTTAGCTTTAATTCCAGAATGCGGGATGGTGTCGAAAGCCTTGTCGAGGTCAAGATAGGCTGTGTGATGCACCTTACCCTCATCTACGGCTTTGGTGACTGCCTCAAAGAAGTCGATCAGGTTCAGGAGGCATGATCTGCCTTTCACAAACCCGAACTGTGGACGACATTATAATTGTTTGGGAGGGTACCTTGGAACTGTTTGAGTCCTTCCTGGACAATCTAGAAACAACCACCACTTTTTTGCGCTTTACTAAGGAAACTTCTTTTACTCAAATAAGTTTCCTTGATGTTACACTTAGCTTTACATCAGAAGGCAACATTGTTTCTACACTATACAGGAAATCGACATGGAAAAATGCGATACTAGCTTTTGATAGCATGCATCCCAGGCATGTTTTCCATGGCATAGTGAAAAGCCAATTTGTGAGGATACTTAGATTATGTAGCAGAATTGAAGATTTAAGTAAAGAAGCTTTTTCCCTAGAAAGATTATTTATTAATAGAGGGTAGGACCCCATAATGGTCAGGGAAATTAAACAAGAGATACTAGGATGTAAAATACCAATAGAACTAACAAATGCAGATGCAAGTTATACAAAATATTATTTTAACAACCATAAAAAAGAAAATCTAACTAGTAGTCACGTTAGATACATCATTACATATACTAGCGATGTAAAGAATGTACAGCAGATTATCTATGACAACTGGCATATCTTAACTATTGATTCCCAAACCAGAGACATTGTTGGTAGGTATCCCAAATTTCTCTATAAGAATAGCAAAAACCTTAAAAGAATTTTGTGTGGTGACTACCACATTACGCTGAATAAGGAAGTTAATGTAATGAACAATATTCATATCAAGAATCAAGGCACGTTTCCATGTTACAGTTGCAACAGATGTAAATATATAACCAAAGAACAATCCTTTAAACATCCATGCATGAATTATACTTTTAGACCACACTTCTATGCTAACTGTAACACTCGTAATTTGATCTAGCTTGCCACTTGCACAAAATGCCAGGCATTTTATGTAGGATTAACCAAAAGAAAGCTTCAAGAACGCATATATAACCACTTGTATGACATACGCAAGGCTGTAGAAACCAATGCCTTAGCGAAACATATTATAGAATTTTCAACCCACTCTTTTTGTTTCAGAGTTCTGCAAGTGGTATCACAGAATGTCAGAGGTGGTGATGCAGAGAATGACCTGGCACTCATGGAATTAAATTGGATATTGAGATTAGGAGCGCATATAGCACCAGGAATAAATAATTTTTTATCTATTAAGCCAGTACTATTATCTAAGTGATGAAAGATGCATTTATATATCATGTATATTTTATAGCATAGGATACATTCATTTACACATATATTACATACATTTCTTTATTTCACATTTTTCTTATAGATATATACATAGACCAACTTAAATATACTTAATGGGGCTACTATAAGCTATATATATATTTTGGTTTCCCAGCGTTTTAGGTTTCATGTAATGATATAATATTTTATGGAATGTATATTTTGTTATAAATGAACACAGATCACTGCTGTTTTATGAATAATTTCTTTCTTGCATAAGGTTTCATTTTGAGGCAAGCAGTTATTAACTAATTAACTGGCTATCAACATTATTTTTTATGTTATTGTTGTTTAGAAGCGTTTGTTACAGCGATTATCTGTTTTTCATTCATGTGGTTTATTTATGCTTAGCATCTTGCAAGATCTTTTGTATGGTCTTCTTTTACAGTTTATGTAATGGCATCACTTAGATATACCTACTATCTTTTGACATAGTTGCCACTAATAGATATTCATGGTTTTAAAATTATATGACTTTTTATCTCTACGTACTGTTGCAGAGATGTTATATTTTCTTTTCTGTATGTTTGATCTATAATATGTGTTGTGGAATAAGTGCAACAGTTAGCGGAAATTTTAAAAAATTAAGATTTGCTACATATCAATTAATTTAGAAAATTTTCCCGCGCTTGCGGATGTATATAAACATAACAGCTGTTTTTTTAATAGTTATCTGATGAAGTGCGGATGTACCACGCGAAAGCGCTCATCCTGTGTACCTTAATAAAACTTTTGGATTTTTCGTGAGTTGCCAGAGTTTTTTCATCTGCTACCAGAGATTTGCTAAGAACACTCTATCTGCATTCCTTGTGGTTGGTATCTCACTACGCTATTTTCATTACAAACCCGAACTGGGTGGGATCCAGAGTTTGGAGGTTACCAATGTCTTTGAGTTCCAAGATGATACGTTCCATGGCCATGCAGACCGGGCTTGTCAGGCTAATAAGTCAATAGTTCCCTGAATCAGTGGTGGCTCCTCCTTTGTGGAGTGGGATAACTGTTGCTGTGCGCCATTCAGTGGGCACAAAGCCTGATGCAAGGCTCTTATTGAACATGGTGCTTAAGTGGGGAGCCAGTTCGTTCTGAAGTTCATGTAAAACGCAGCCCTGGATGTTGTCCGGTCCCATGGATGTTGTGTTTTTGGCTTGAGAGTGCAGCTTTTACCTGCGTAGTTGTGATTACAGGGATTCTGCATTCTTGCTGTATAGATATGGGTCCTTTAGGGGGTGAGAGGGGGCTAAAATTAGCACTGAACCTATCTGCCAGGATGTTGGCAATATCAGTTGGTTCTGTAATTTTCGTGCCTTTGTGCTGTAACTCAGAGCAGGTCTGGGTGTTGACATTGAGATTGTTGACATAGCTATATTATGTTTTGTGGTTGTTCTTGAAATTAGTGGCGATTTTGTTTTCGTAGCTAGCTTTGGAGGATCATATAAGGGATCTCAGCTTCTTACTGAGGCTGACCAGGGAGCTCCTCCACTCATGGGATTTTACCCTCTCTTGCAACAGTTTCTTCGTTCTGTTGTACAGTTTGTTTATGGCAGGTGACCACCAGATTGGCTTCCTTTTTTTGGAGAATTGTGTCTTGCTTCTGTTTGGGATAGCACTGTCCATGCACTCGTGTAAGTGCTTATAGAGTTCATTTGTGTAGGATTCAGCAGTTGTAACTGTATTGTCCATCTGCATGGGTGTCATGAAGTTCACCACTTCTGTCTTAAGAAGCATGAAGTTGGCTTTGGAGAAATGTTTTACTGTGGTTTCCTTAATGAGGGGTGGGGGCGGGATGTATATAAATAAATACTAATTGACATTAAAATAATCAAGCAATCAATAAATTCAAAGTTTAATTAAACCTTGTGCCTTGTAATAATGGCTTTAAAGGTATAGCCCCATTCAAGCCAGGGGCTCTGTGCTTGATGGGTAGTGATCCATTTAGTTTCTGCTACTTCCACTTTTTATTAACAATATCGCTACCTAATTCCAACATTTATGAGTTGCAGAACCAAAAACCTAAGGGTATGGTCATGGTAAGACTTAATATGTTTATACAATGCACTTCCTTCATCTGTCCTTCATATATATCTTATTTGCTCCAACGCATGCTCTGTAAGGGAACGATTAGTTTTGCTTACGTAAAAATGAGTGCAATTTTTGTAGTATGCTGAATAAACGAAATTGCAACTACCGCAATCAACATAAAACCTCAGAACAAACTTAAAATCATTAACTGGGTGCTCATAAGTCTTAACTAAAGATGTACAACTGAAGGCTTTACACACCCTACAAGCATAGGTATGTAACCTAGATGAGGAAGGATAAGTCTTAACCGTATCATGACCAATGCATCCTTTTAAGAAAGAGATTATTTTTTAATCTAAAAATGGGAAGAGGACCTACTATCTTATTGATGGTATCAGCCAACAAAACTGGCCAGTTCCTATGGATAATGCCACAAACCAAACCTATATCATCGGTGTGTGTCAGATTAACCCTCTGAACATATCCAACACTAGTCCTATTGGTACTTCTATGTAAACACTTTAAAAAATAAGGTTTGGCTTGATCTCTCCAAGCATGACTAATATGTTTCATGGCCATTCCCCATTCATTCTCACAGTAGCCCCTGGCAATTAAATTAGCATGCAGATCCATCAAGGCATCCTTAAACACTCCATCAGTGTGGAGCTTTGATATCCTACAAGTTTGACCCTTCAAAATGTTACAGGATGCATGCTGGTACAGTGTAAAAGACCATTAATGACTCGATACACACACACCCCGCTGATAAAGGTGGAGAAGAGTGCTTTTTTTAGACTAGAAGTTTTATATGGATGGCATGTTTGAATTTCTTTCTGATATTTCTGTTTATGTAGTTGTATCGTTTTCAACAGTCGAAAAGATGATACATCATGTGATAATTTTATGATTTGTTGATGAACAGGTATATTGATTATGGGCTGTGAATATTTGAGAGTGGATAAGCCTTTATTGCCTGTCATTTAGGGCCTTACCAAGATCTATAAGAATCTACTTAAACCTCAGCTACGACCCATTGTATCTGGTAGAAGGAGGCTGACAGAGCCCTGTTGTTGACAAGGTTCCCTCTGTATTGAGTGATACACAGCATTTTCTTGAGATCCTTTGAGTCAGTTGGGCAGACTGACGCCTGTGTTTTTTTGTTACTGTTATTCCCAAGTGTGGCCACTACTGTAGTGATATGCTGTTTTTGATTTGTTTTTTATTGGCTCTTGTTTGTGAGAATAATGCTTTTGGTTTTAGTGAGTTAATTTATTTACAGAAGACTGGTGTGGCTATAGGCACAGCTTATACCAATAGCTATGCCAATCTTGTGATGGCATAATGGGAGGAAGAGTTTGTTTTTGGGACTCGTAGGTTTATTTCGTATTTGAAATATTTTAAGCGTTTTGTAGATGACATTGTTTTATTCCGGGAACAGTGCGTTATTGGATGAGGTTATTTCATATTTAGTGAATACTGCATCTTTTCTTAATTTCACTAAACATGTATTTTGTGACGATAGATTTTCTGAATGTTCAGCTCATTGAGTGAAAATGATTTACTTAAAACTAGACTTTACAGGAAGGCATGCTGGAGGAATGGTCTCTTACACTGTACCAGCATGCATCCTGGCTATGTTTATCATAACATTTTGAAGGATCAAACTTGTAGGATATCTAGGCTCCACACTGATTGAGTGTTTAAGGATGCCTTGATGGATCTGCATGCTAATTTTCTTGCCAGGGGCTATTGTGAGAATGAATAAGGAATGGCCATGAAAGATATTGGGCTCGTAGAGATCAAGCCAGACCTTATTGTTCAAAGTGTTTACATAATAGTATCAATAGGACTGATGTCAGATATGGTCAGAGGGCTAATTTGGCAGACACTGATGATATAGGTTTGGTTTGTGACATTATTCATAAGAATTGGCCAGTTTTGTTGGCTGATGATACCATCAATAAGGTAGTAGGTCCTCTTCCCACTTTGTTTCAAGAATAATCTTTCTCTTAAAAGGATGTTTTATGGTTATGATAAGGTTAAAACTTATCCTTCCTCATCTAGGTTAGGTACTTAGGCTTGTAGAGTGTGTAAAGCATGCAGTTATATAACTTTAGTTAAGACTTATGAGCACCCAGTTAATGGTTTTAAGTTTGCTCCAAGGTTCTATGCTGATTGCAGTAGTCGCAATTTAGTTTATTTAGCATACTGCAAAAATTGTACTAGCTTTTATGTAGTCAAAACGAATTGCTCCCTTTGGGAGCATGTGTTTGAGTATCTAAGCTACATATGAAGGAAAGATGAAGCAAGTGCATTGTATAACCATATTAAGTCTTGCCATGACCATACCTTCTGCAACTCATAAATGTTGGATTCGGAGGTAGTGATATTAATAAAGTGGAAGTAGCAGAGACTAAATGGATCACTACCCTTCAAGCAGACACAGCCCCTGGCTTGAATGGGGCTATACCTTTAAAGCTGTTATTAAAGGCACTAGGTTTGTTTAATTGACTTTTGAATTTGACATTAAAATAATAAACCAATCAGCAAATCAATTAGTATTTATGACTGTGAAAACTTTTAGTGTGGTCTGAAGTGCATGGTGTATGCACAAAGCGCTTATCTTGTTCATTATTTTAACTAATAGTTTATATTTTTATTTCTGAGCTGTGTTTGACCAGTTATATAGTTTGTTTTTGGTTACTGAGAAGACCCAAACCCAGGATGGCAGTCTAGCTATAGTTGGAACATTTTCCCTAACTAAAAACTGAAGAACTTCATAGGCCCCTCTGGGGAGGGGGGGGGGGATCAACCATGGTTCCCCTTGAACGTTCGAGACAGATGCCTGCAAAGTCTCTATAAATGTGCTGCCAGCTGTATCCTCAACGGCCTGCAACATGGTCGCAGCAGAGAAATCCAACCGCACAGCCAGGCGAGCCTCCCGGTTTGTAACAGTCTCAGGAGAAATGCCTGACAGAGGTTGAACAGAGAGAAATTCCGTTTGTACCTTTTTCACCTTCTTCCCTAATGGCTGACCCTCAGGGTGGGAGATTCCTTCCATTTTATCTTTAGCAAGAAGCTTAAGATGCTTGTTCTCAAGATATGAGAAGAAGGAGGAAAGTCTACAGCGAAGAGTTTTTAGAACGAACGCCTGATGAACAGCAGAAGACATATGGTCATGAGAAGCTCCTAAGCAAAAAAGGCACTATCTGTCTCCCACACTTGATATACATCTTTCCTGGATGACATTAACCTCAAGGAGCACAAAAAAAAGAGAAAAACCCTAATGGGTCTCTTATTTGCAACTGCAAAGATAGCAAACCGGCGTAAGAAGTGGCTGGAGAACGAAAAGGAGTTCATCTTGCTGAAAATGGATGCAGGAAAACAGACTTGTGAAAAGATGTGTGTGGACTGGCAGCAAAGAAGTTCTGTTTTTGGTAGGCCTGAATGTCACCTTTTATGCCCTGCATTACACAAGGAGCATTTAAGTGATGTTTGGCATACCTTTAAAGCAACAGTAGTCTTGGTAGACTGGCCAAATGTTGGGCTTACACATTAGGGAATCCATATGTTGGAGTACTGCAGCAGTGAATGGAAGGACATCTTAGTGGTACCACAAATCTCAACCTTAGGAGCAGTGATATGATAGGAAGTCCTGTGGCCATAGGGATTTTATCCATCTGACACTACCCAGGGGTTAGAGAGGTCCATGCCCCTTCCCACAGGACTTTGAAACAGTACTTGCACAACTGTCTGCCAGTGGAGACGAGAGAAGGTGTGACTTTATTCACATTTATTTTTTGGTCTCCAGACAGATGAAGGGTCTTGTGCTAATGTTCAGACTTGTATGTTTGTGAAGAAACCAAATTCTGGATCCTGGTACAAGCAGTCTTCTTGAAGACAATCCCTATCCTCATCTCCCTGCAGGATAATCAGTCAGGACTTCAGGGCACCTTTTTGGGCACCTTTTTGCACATGCATAGCCAAGGTCTCCAGGAAGTTTATGCACTTCTGAAGGGTGCCAACCATGTTTAGTTGACAGCCTTGCCCTTTGATCTCATCATAGTGCCTCCCCAGGTGGTTACCAGGTGTATGGCAGCAGATGCGACTCACTTGATACTGATGGGAATCAGGACAGTAATCAAGATACAGGAAAACTGTCTCCACCACGATAGTCATTTGAAGACTTCAGCTCTGACTCTCGTTGGGGAATCTCAGTGAACACTGCAAAATCTCATTTGAAGTTAATCAGTGTGACACTGTGCAAATGTTCGGCAGACTTCCAGCACGCAAATGTAGTGTTGCTGGAGTCTGCCATGACCCTTCTGCAGCTCTAGCTTTCAAGGTATTGGGACTCTTGCAGCAATAATTTGCTCCTTTTTGCCAGTCTCTGCATGAGAGTTCTTCAGAAGACCTTTCACGCACAATGATCTCAACTAGATGGTTCCATGAATCGGGTCATTCAGTTGTCCAAATCCTGTTACAGGCATCTGCAGTTGTGGCTGCTTTTACTCAATTTGGACTAAGTAATTCTTTTAACTTCACTCTACCAGTGGTTGCATATGTCCTTGATTGGGGGTGATGGTGGCTTTGCTTATGGTGTAGATATTACTGAACATCAGGATCCAGCAAATGAGAAGGGTCTTGTACTGCAAGCCTTATAGGACTGACCCATTCATCCTATAAAAAATTGTAGTATGCTACAACATGTTAGTAGTGTAGTACATCATCAAAGTGGAAACAGATCCTTCCACATTAGTCATGGAGCCATGAAGCCCAGAGAATGCGCGATCAACTTGCAATGTTTTGTAGCAGCACGCATCCCTGTAGAGTCTGCTCATTTCTGGACATGCTCAGCAGGTGCACTCTCTGACCACTTGTGATATCAGAAAGTATCTGTACAGCATGGATTGTAGCAAGGCTTCCCTAGGTGATGGAAAGTCACCCATTTGCCTCCCTGGCCAAAACCAAGTGCAGCAACTTCTCCCTCATCCTCTCACAGGGTGAGACACCCTAGAATGTTCTAGTCAAACATTCACTGCATTAGCTACTGTATGCCCTTCTCCTTTCCCCTTGACAATATTTTTTTCAGAAAGCCAAGTTGTGCAAAGCCAGTGTCATTCTTATAGCCCCCTTTTTTGCCTCAACAAATGCGGTTTCCTCTTGTGTGGCTTCCTGTAATTCAGACTCACTTGATTCTGAAGCCGTAGCTGAATTTACAGTCTCTCGAATTAACTGCTTAGTTTTTTCAGTTCCACTAGTGGCCAGGTACTGAACTTATGGTTCACACCCCATCAGCAGCCCAGAGACCCTCAAGAATGCACCTAGCAGCCATTTCCAACTTTCAAGGGGGTTTTCTTCTTCCTGTGTACCAGCACAAAGAGCTTGTAAGGTCTTTCCTAGGGAGCCTTCCTTATTGAAAACTTCTCTTAAAGGTCCTGCTCCTCTGACAATGCACACCCTTTGAACCAGTAGCCAGATCAGACATTTATTTCAGCCAAGAAGGTTTTGGAATTGCAAACCCATCTTACTGTCTACCATATCTAGCTTTTCATAAAGATAAAACCATGCCTTCATGCTGGAGGTAGCATCTGAGTTGAAATTTAGTTAATATACAGTTTTTCTTTCTTGAGTACTGTAACAAAGATGAATACAAGTTGTATTACCTAGATGTTTTATGTTTTTGTTGACTCGGATAGAGCACTGGTTCAAATGGACCATTTTTAAGCTCAGCCTGAGGTTTATAGTCAAGATCCAAACCATCCAAACCAAGTTAAACAAGAATTAAAACAGATAAATTATGCATAGTATGTGCATTTAGTAAGAAAGCAGACACCTTTTCAGTTGTACAATCATGTTTCAGACATTTACATTAGGCAGCATGCTTCTGCTGAGAAGTATAAAGTTAGGTGTGTGAGGAATGCTTGATACAGTCCTCTGTCTGAAAATGGAACAAACAGGTATGGTAAAGCAATGCAAGAATGAAAAGTAGGTGTTGGACATTTTGAAGCAGCTTGTGGGATGTACTTAGTCTCTACCCAGTTAAGTATAAATGGAGTTAGAATATTAGCATTAAGCGTAGGGTATTTGATATTTGAAAAGGAGTTTAGAACAATAGCAAGGAGTTTGAATGAAAGAGGTTATTTATTTGAAACTTGAAGCATGCTTCCTAGGAAGAAGTGATAGACAAGGAGGGGGTTGTCATTTAGGTATATAGTACTGCTGAAGAAATGAGAGAGAGAGTTGGGTACTCCATGCGTAATGATATACAAGGCACTTTCCTACCACTGTAACTACTAGTTTTTGTCATAAGCAAGGGTCTTAAACTTCACTGACACTTCTGTGGCAGTGACTGTTGAGAAGAAATTGCACTTTCCTACCACTGTAACTACTAGTTTTTGTCATAAGCAAGGGTCTTAAACTTCACTGACACTTCTGTGGCAGTGACTGTTGAGAAGAAATTTCATTTCCATAAGTGGATGTGGGGGGAAATGGGAAACTAAGAGGGTATTTATGAAATATTTATAGTATGCTTGTTGGTAGTGTTTCAGCTCCTGTTTGAAGTTTCTGAGGGTAAGTATTTACTTTAAATTCTCACTATGGCTTTCCAGAGTTTATGGGCAAGAATGAAGAAAGCATGCTGTGTGCATTTCAGATTGAAAAGTGGAGAATGTATGTGTGGGGTTTGTTTGGCAGGGATCTGAGTGTATATGGAGATGATAATCTCACTGGAATCCTTTTAATCAAAAAAATGGGAAGCCTTCTGTGAGGAGCTTGAATGCTATGGTTCCCATTTGTAGAGTAGTTCTTTGGGGTATGGCAGTGATTCTCCCTTTTGAAGAAAGAGTAATTAACCTGTAGATGTTAGAGGTAGGTAGAAGGAAAGCAGTATTGTTTTTGTGAGATGGATGCAGTAAGTAAGAGTTTTCCAGTTGAGCATGTAGGACCCCTTTTCCTTTGGCTGTTCTTGATGTAGGACAAAGTAGGAGAATTTTTAGCTCTGAAAAGAAGTTTGAGAATTATCCAACAAAATGGCAAGATATTTGGAGCAATTGTGTTTTTTTTTGTGTTTTTTGTGCCATTTTGGTTATAAGAGATGGACCGGGAGTTGGAGTTCTTTGCAAGCTTTTGTAGAGTATCAAAAACCATGACCTTTGGGTCTGTTAATATTAAAGGTTATAGTGCATGAGACTAGCCATTTACTGACCGTCAGGTCTTGTAGTTTATAGCAGATGGAGAGGGGCCTGACGTAATGATGAAAGTGTCATCTGCATGCAGAATTAATTGAAGTGGGCTGGTATCACTGGAAGTTCATGACAGAAAGGAGAAAAGTATGGGAGATTAATTAAAACTTGTGGGACTCCTGAGGTAATGGAGTAGGACGAGAGGCTGTAGATCTATTTCTACTTTTGAAACGTTTGCCAGAAACTTCATTCTTAGCAAAATTTATTCTGCATACTCTTACAACATACTGCATGGGGTATTGATTTACTTGTGTTTGACTAATGTATGCAGAGTCTTGACTCTTCTACTTTTTCTTTTTTTTACTGTAGATATAATTTGTACAGTTACTACTCTGTGTGCATATGTTATTATTAACTCAAGAGTTCTGCCTGCATAACTGTGTACAACTGTTATGGTACGGTCCAAATGTTACTGTATAACTGTGTACAAATGTGAAAAAAAACAATAACATGTGGACGGCACAGTGGTACAGCGGTAGTATTGTCACCTCACAGCAAGAGGTTCTCCGGTTCGATTCTCAGCTGGAGTGCCTTCTGTGCAGAGTCTGCATGTCCTCTGTGCATTTCTGTGGGTTTCATAGGTAGGTACTAGGCTGTAAACCTAGCCAAAAAAGTTCCCTGACTTTCACCACCCAAGAAAGTTATTTTCCTGTGCCCCTGTCTAGCAGAGCGACAGAAGTGATCCCCGGGGTGAATTTCCTATTTCCCATCCAGTTGTTGAGATTTTTCTTAGAGGGCTAATGAGGAGCTTTGCTTGACATGAATGGATAGTCTGTTCCAGAGCATGGGAAATCTTTGTTCTGTTTATTGTGGTGGCAAGGTTTAGGTCCCTGGAGCATGTGTCTCAGAGGGATTGGGGTTTCTTTAAGTATAGCATGTCCAAC
The DNA here is from genome assembly GCF_019279795.1 of Protopterus annectens. Lineage (NCBI taxonomy): Eukaryota > Metazoa > Chordata > Ceratodontiformes > Protopteridae > Protopterus > Protopterus annectens. The sequence goes on along the minus strand of NC_056739.1, from coordinate 1,330,163,052 downwards.
AGATCTGGGTCTGACATGGCTTTGTATGTTTAGGCAGAGGTAGTCTGAGTAAGCGAAAAGCGACAGAGTAGAGCTGGAGTTTTTTGAGACTGTCTGCTTATGGCATCTGTTTGAGGCCAGTAATCCTCTTAGTGAGGTATTTCTGTGGCTTTTCTGTGGCTTTTCTAGTTGTAGATGTCTTGCGAGGTACATGCCAAAAGGGGCGTTGTACTCCTGTAATGGGTCTGATGAGGGATGAGTAGAGAGGAACAATGACCTCCTCTTTTTTTTTTTCTTCTTCTGGAGATGAACCCCTTTGTGATGAGGTGTGCCACGTAGAAGGATTTCCTGACTACTGTGGTGATGTGATTATCAAAGGAGAGACTACTGTCCATCTGTGTCCCGAGGTCTCTTATTACACTTTCGGTGTTTAGTATGCTTCCGCCTATGTGGTAGTTCATGGGTACAGTGTTTTTCCCAAAGGGGATGACAGTGCAGTTCTTGGCATTGAGCTTGAGGCCATGACTTTGACAATAAGCATCATTGTCAGTGAGGCCCCTTTGTAGAATGTCCACATCATTAGGCAATTTTATTATGGCACCTAGTTTGCAGTCGTCTGCAAACTTAGTTAGCTAAAGACCTGCTGTATTAGTCTGGACTTCTGAGAAGTAGATATCAAACAGGAGAGGACCCGGGACTGAGCCCTGTGGTACTTCACTTGTCACTGGTCTGAAGTTGGATTTGGAGTCGTCTACTTTCAGTGTGTGGGTTCTGTCAGTGAGCCAGTTGGCCACCCATCTTGTGAGATAGGTATTTATGCCCAGTCTAGTGAGTTTATAATTTCAGAGTGGGGGGTTGTGTCGAAAGCCTTGGCGAGGTCAAGATAGGCTGTGTGCACCACCTTACCCTTGTCAATGGCTCTGGTGACTGCTTCAAAGAAGTCAGTCAGGTTTAGGAGACATTACCTACCTTTTACAAACCCAAACTGAGTGGGGTCCAGAGATTGGAGGTTACCTGTGTCCTTGTTTATAAGCTCCAAGATGATGCATTCCATGGCCTTGCAGACGAGGTTCGTCAGGCTAATGGGGCGGTAGTTCCCGGGGTCCATGGTGGCACCCCCTTTGTGGAGTGGGATAACAGTCACAGTGCACCATTCAGTAGGCACAAAGGCTGAAGTGAGGCTATGATTGAACATGGTACTTGGGTGGGGTGCCAGTTTGTTCTGTAGTTCGTGCATAATGCAGCCTAGGATGTTGTCAGGTCCCATGGATGCTGTGTTCTTGGCTTTGGAGAGTGCAGTCTTTACTTGTGCAGCTGTGATTACAGGGGCATTGCATTCTTCCAGTATAGTGATGGGCCCTTTGGTGGGTGAGGGGCCTATCTGCCAGGATGTTGGCAATATCTGTTGGTTCTGTATATCTAGTGCCCTTGTGCTGTAGCTCAGAGCAGATCTGAATGTCGCCATTGAGATTCTTGACTTAGTTGTAGAATGCATTGTGGTTGTCTTTAGAATCAGTGGCGATTATTTTCTTAACTATCTTTGGAGGATTTTGAGGGATCTCAGCTTTTTACAAACTATGACCTGCATACTGTGTACAAAAGGCAACCTGCCCTAATACCAGACCAGAGAACAAAAGTGCTGTCAGGCAAATTTAATTGCTGTAGCAGCATGTTCTCCAGCTTTGTTATAGCTGTTGACATGGGTGAAAGCAGATGCCCTTCAAGGATGCAACTGCAGTCCTGACATATGGGTTGTCCTACCTCAGGCAGCCCTTCGGTCGGCCAGATTCCAAAGTCTGGGTCCAGCGTCGGCTGATGTCGCCCTTTCCCGCCAGAGCTGGGGTATAAAAGCGCCAGCCGACGCCATCTTCTTCAGTCTTTCTTGCCGCGCGGCGCCCGAAGCAGAAGCAGTTCGCAAGTGCCGGTCGACCAGCTCCTGTGTTTTCAGCTACTGAAGTCTTCAAGAAAGCTAAGTACCCCATTGGGGACCTTTTCTTGCCTCAGCCGATGTTAGATAAAACTGTAAAAGTTAATAATTGTTTAACTTGTGGGAAACAAATACCTCATAAGGATTTCCACTCTTACTACTTACCCTGCCTAGGCCCAGAACACAAAGTCTTGGCCTGTACAGCTTGTGCTTCTTTCAATAAACGCACTCTTAGGCATCGGACAGAGTTTGCACAGGATTATTTTGGGGAAGATTTCTGTTATATCATGCCGTCGGAGCTTCCGACAGCACATTTACCTAAAAAACGGAAGGATAAGGACCCACACCCGTGGTCTGCGGTCTCGGCCGACACCACGCTTAGGCCTACCGCGAGTGTCTGTCTCTTCTGAGCCGGTTTCACAACCGCTACAGACAGACAACACCGCCCCACTGGTTATTTCGGTACCGGAGGCCAGCTCTGTGCCGGTTTCTGTTCTCCCCTCTGAGACTGTAGCCCAGGATATTTCTAACACCATTTCAGTGGATAAGACTACTCCAGCACGCGGGGCTGCCAGGCCTCCAGTGTATATGTCCATTAAGGCCTACACACATGCTAAGGCTGCCAAACAGGCTAAGTCTCTCCCTCCAAGATCTGTTTCTCTGGGATCCACTTCTGGTTCTCAAATTTTAAGTTTAGCTGAGGACCTTATTTCTTTAATTAGGGGTTCTCAGCCACATCCAGATAGAGGCTGTCAGCCGCCTTCTGTCAAGAGGCCTAGGGTTGAGCAGGAAGATCCCCAGTGAGGCCTCAGGTGATTCTGCACATTCAGACTACCAGGAGGAGGCCTTCCCGGCCTACGAGGATTCTGATGCGGAGGAATCCATTCCCTCTGCTTCTCCTCCTGAGGAGTTTTCCTTTGGGGAAACGCTTCATTCCATGAGGGAACACTTTAAATGGCAAGGCCAAGAATACTCAGATTCTAGGAAAAGGTTAAGGGAATTTTTAAAGCTACCTCAGCATAGACCCTTAGCTATTCCTCCAGTTTTAAATGTTTTAGATGATGTGTACTTAGAATCTAGTGTTTCCCCTGACTCCCTCCCCCCTGCTCCTGTCAAGTCAGACAGGTACTACAGGGTCCCAGACACACATCAATTTCTGTACAAGGGCCATACTGCTGACCCTGAAACTATTTCTCAGGGGCCTAAAGGGGTTTCCTCCACTACTGCTAAGAATCCACTTCCTTCGGAAAGAGATTCTAGGGCTTTAGAAAGGTGGGGCAAGAAAGTATATACATCTTCCACCCTTTCTATGTGAGCATTAAATTGTCAATTTCATATGATTCAGTATCAGGAATACATGTTGGACGACTTGCAAAAGAAATTGGCTTCCCCTGAACCATTAGATAGAAAGGGGATACAGGAATTGGTTCATAATACTCAGCAGGTTAGCAACCATTTCCTTCAGTGTGGATATGATGCATTGGAAGCTTCATGTAGAGCAGCAATGACAGGTGCGGTCATACGCAGACATGCTTGGTTAAAGGAACAAACATTGCCAGACCATGTGAAAATTAAGCTTTTGGATGCACCACTAGAGAAACATAAGCTATTTGGTGCTACTGCACAAGAGGTTTTAAAGAAAATAGAGGAAAAGGCAAAATCAGTGCAAACAGTCAAAGATTTCCTCCAGGTACAGCCTCCAAGATTCAGCAGGAATTGGCCTTCTAAGCATTGGTCCTTTCCAGAAACACACAAATTTCAAAGAGGCAAAAACAGACGTGGCAGAGGTAGAGGGCAAACTCGAGGCTGCTACAGAGGACGTCAGTGGCAGCCTCCAAACCAGAGAGGTGGGGCAGGACCTTCCACTGCCCCGCATGGACAATCTCAATGACTTGACTTTGACTCCGCCATCCAGGGCTCAATTAGAAGCACCTTTGGGTGGAAAATTATCTTTATTCTCACAAAATTGGCACAATATTACAAAGGACAAATGGATACTGGACATAATAGACAAAGGATACAGATTCCATTTTCATACACTACCAACAAGTCATGGCAGGCCAAACCTGCCACCAAATCAAAGGGCAGAGGCACTCAAACAAATAACAAACCTACTTCAAATAAGAGCAATAGAAAAGGTTCCTTCTGCAGAACAAGGCCAAGGATTTTATTCAAGACTGTTCCTTGTTCCAAGAAAAGAAAACCAATGGAGACCCATTCTGGACTTGTCCGCACTGAATACTTACCTTATTGTGCCAAAATTCAAAATGCTGACTTTACAGCAACTCCTTCCCATGCTGGGCAAGGGGTCTTGGCTGGTAACTCTGGACCTCAAGGAGGCATACCTGCATGTCCCAATCAGACAAAGTTGCAGAAGATACCTCAGATTTCTTGCAGGCTCAGAGCATTATCAATTCTCAGCATTGCCCTTTGGCTTATCTACTGCACCCAGAGTGTTCACGAAATGCCTGGCATCAGTAATTGCACATTGCAGACTTCAGGGGATACAAATATACCCTTACCTGGACGACTGCTTTATACAAGCGGACAGCCAACAAGCCTTGTTAAAAAAACTTGGACTATGTCATTCACCTACTGCAGGCCTTGGGATCCACAGTCAATATTCAGAAATCAAGTCTCGCACATCCCAACAAATACCTTTCCTGGGTGCCACACTGGACACAAACACCCAGATGGCGTTTCTGACAAAAGAAAAACAAAAACAATTACCAGAATACTTCAGAAAATTGGCAACACACACCCAGATGACTGCAAGGAAAATCCTGCAGGCCCTGGGTTTCATGGCATCTTGCATTCTTCTGATTCCACACGCAAGGCTGCATATGAGGAAACTACAATGGTATCTAAAAAGTCTATGGTCTCAACACAGCCACAGCCTGGAAGCATTGATCCCACTCATTCCATGCCTTCAAAAGGAATTTCTGTGGTGGGCTCAAGCAAGCCAGATAAACAAAGGTCTGCCTTTCAGCAAGCCTCATACAAGTCAAACCATAACAACAGACGCCTCAGACCATGGATGGGGGGCGCACATGGAGGGCAGATGCATTCAAGGACAATGGACACAAAGAAAAGCACCTGCACATCAACCAAAAAGAAATGCTGGCAGTGATACATGCAATCAAGGCCTTCGAAAAGTTCATGCATCAGGGCCATCTGCTAATAAAGACAGACAATACCACAGTTATGTGGTACATAAACAAGCAAGGAGGTACTCATTCCTACCCTCTTTGCAGACTGGCACTGAATCTCTGGGATATTTCCCTACAATTGAAAATAGAGCTACAATCCCAGTTTGTACCAGGGAAGGACAATGTTCTGGCGGACAGCCTAAGCAGAAACATCATGGATCCACACAAATGGATGTTGCATCCAGACATTTTCTTACAAATAACTCAAGCATGGTGAAGGCCGGACATAGATCTTTTTGCCTCCCACCTCAATCACCATCTGAAAAAGTTTTGCACAAGGACATACCATCCTCAAGCATGGAAGGTGGACGCTCTCTCCTTCAGTTGGAACTCTAACACTATATGCCTTCCCACCTCTTCCTTTGATGACCAAGGTGTTACTAAAGAGAGCAACCGAAAGTCATACTGATAGCTCCAGACTGGCCAAGACAACACTGGTACCCACTGCTACAGAGCTTGACACACACCAATCCGTGGCTCCTTCCTCAATGGCCACTTCTGACACAGCACAATTACAGGACACTACACCCCAGCTTGAAAACATTGAAGCTGACAGCTTGGAAGATTCCATGACTATTCCTCAGGATACACTTTCCAAAAGGGTAAAAGATATCATCCTGGAGGCGCGCAGACCTTCCACTAGAAAAACATACTCAGCAAAATGGAAGAGATTTCTTATCTGGAACAGCAAAAAAGGTCAAGACCCATCAGTGATGAGCATTCCACAGATCCTAGAATATTTGGCTGAAATGCTCCACAATGGCCTTTCATATTCTTCCATAAAAATACATGCTTCGGCAGTATCTGCCAAATATAACACTGATCCGCCTGTATTTTCTCACCCATTGCTAAGACAGTTTCTAAGAGGTATAAAGAACATCAACCCTCCAAGGAAACCACCAGTGCCTGCATGGGACCTCAACTTCATGCTGGAAAAATTCCTCCCTTTGAACAGCAGCATCTTCAGAGTTGCAATTTCTGTCTTGGAAGACAGCTTTCCTTCTGGCAGTAACCTCAGCAAGAAGAGTCTCTGAGCTACTGCTTATGGCAGTACAACCATTTCTCATTTTTCATCAGGACAGAGTTTCTTTGAGAACCAATCCATCATTCATGCCAAAGGTGGTATCCAGGGTGTCCCTGAATCAAGCTATTCACCTGCCTACCTTCTTTCCCAATCCTCAAAATAAAGGAGAGAGACTTCTGCACACCTTGGACATACACAGACAGTTGCGCTACTACTTGGACAGAACAAAGTCTTTCAGAAAATCTGACCAGCTTTTTGTAGCTTACGCTGCTGGATTGCAGGGAAAAGCAATTTCCAAACAGACTATTTCTAAATGGATTGGAAATTGCATTTGATTCTGCTATTCTTTTCATGGAAAACTGTGCCAGCTGACATCAGGCCACATTCCACCAGAGCTACAGCCACCTCCACAGCCTTTTTAAGAGGAGTGGCAACAAAGGACATTTTAGAAGCTGCTACATGGAGCTCCGTGCATACATTTTCCAAACATTACAACCTGCCTTTATATTCCAGATCCAGAGCAGGGTTTGCTTCTGCAGTCCTGCAGGGCATTTTAGCTACACCATCTTTGTCTTAGTGCCTACCACCCCCAGGTTGGCTATGGTATTCAACCCATATGTCAGGACTGCAGTTGCATCCTTGAAGGACATAGTACAGTTTTGTACCTACCATAAATGTAGATGTCCGATAGGTATGCAACTGCAGTCAGGTTTTCCCTCCCACCTACCCCTCTGTGGTATTCTTTTGGGTTTCTACCCCTCATTTTAGCTACCTGGGGTAATCTTTTATGGTGTATTTGTTTTTATGTTGTTGTACTTGTCTGGAATTTTTTCTCTTTTCAAAATTTAGCCTTCCTTAGAGGGCACCTGGCATCTGGGGCAAGAAACACTGAAGAAGATGGCGTCGGCTGACGCTTTTATACCCCAGGCGCTCTGACGTCGGGGAAAGGGCAACATCAGCAGATGCTGGACCCAGACTTTGGAATCCGGCCGACCGAAGGGCTGCCTGAGGCAGGACAACCCATATGTCAGGACTGCAGTTGCATACCTATCAGACATCTACATTTATGGTAGGTACAAAACTGTACTTTTTAGTGGTGAAAGGGGACAATAAACTTGTTGGCATATCTGTTTTTTGGCATGTGCTAGAATCTAAGCTGTATAAAATTAATGTGAAATAGTCAAGAGCCTTCTAAAGTTTTCCTCTTACTCGTGTCGTATTTAATGATAGTCCTGCAGGCTAAATTGATTAGTCATGCAAGAAAGCTTGAGTAGTTTGTTAAAATTCTGGTAACACTATAGTTTCTTTATAGATTAAGTGAATTGACTATGAAATTCAGCTTCATTGCAAGATATATTGCAAAGTATTACATATATCCGTTAACTTGGCTGGCTGAATGAGACAACTTGACTACCTTTAAAACCATTGTTTTGTTTTTGAAATAAATATAAGCTAGGAATGGATTTTGCTTTGTTGTAAGATTGAGTAATAATTTAATAACCAAAGCAAGCTAAGATAAGAAAAAATAAGCAAATAACTTGATAAATAGCTAAAACAGACATTGTGGAAACTTCACTGGTAAAGGCAGAAAGTCACTTTGCAGTATTTATGTTGAAGGATTATTTATAGTCATGGTAATGAAATGGAAACTAATTTTATTGCTTTTAATTCCAGATTTGTTGTTGGTTCTAATCGTGCTATCTTCATGCTGCGAGATGGAGCTTTTGCTTGGGAGATCAAAGACTTTCTTGTGAATCAGGAACGTTGTGCAGATGTAACTGTGGAGGGACAGGTATATCCTGGCAAAGGAGCTGATAAAAAGGGTCCACAAGATGACAAAGATAAAAATAAAACCAAACCAAAAGATAAAATGAAGAAAAAAGAGGCTGCTAAAACATCTACAGAAGACAATCGTGCAAATAAAAAGGAAGAACTGTAACAAGCATTTCAGAGATGCAGAATGTTTCTGCTTCAGTTTGCCAACTCACCGGAACATATTTTTAGTCAGTGTTAATGTTTTGTTATACCACAGGAAAGTAACACTGAATGAATGAGTTATGTGGACTGAATTCTTGGAACATATTCTGAAACAGTCCTGTAGCTTCGTTTCAGGAAGCTTGACAGAAATGTTTTACCATTAATGTACACCTTTCTTCTTGTTTCATTTGAAAAATAATGACAGTACAACAGAAGAAACTTCTGTGATGGTGAAATGAAGTTGCTTATAAAAGCCTTAAAGCAAATCTAATTTATATCACTTTGAAGACCCTTTGCAGTGAGTCAGGTTTCCTGTACTGATGTACCTAATTTGGCATGTTTCTCAAATATTTTCAGTTTCCATACACTAGCATGGGTCTTTCCTCGTCTGTTGCTCATGTGAGTTCACCCTGCATATATGGAGGGCACACTGAGCCTTTGTACTCCCATCTGTGCTACTTGTGCTTTTTAGATGTTGGTATAACAGTATCCAGAGTTTGATGTCAGTATCTTTTAACTTCAAAGTGGTTTGTAGTTGGTGGATTGCAAGCTAGTTTCTCCCTAACTCCACTTGTATCATCTGGGAGAGCTGCATAACATTAAACACAGACCTAAGTATCTCTGTATGCACAGGAAGGGATGAGAAATGTTTGCATGTTCATCATAGGCCAGAAGGGGAGAGGCTACTCGGTGAGGGTCCAGTAAAGTTATATTTTGTAATTCCAAGGTTATTTCACACCAGGAAAATGGTAATTGATAGAGGCTAGGTATCATACAAAGCCTTCTCTTCAAAAGTTCGAGTAGATTGCTTCTCGTTCCTTGTACATCAGTTCTCCTGTCTGCCAGTAAGGGATTTCCTTCACACCCATTGTAGGGAATAAGAGCGTAAGAGATGCATCGCCAGCAGTAGTTTTGTGGTATCTTTCATTATGCTGGTGCTGACTCTGTGCTTTATCCTTGACACCTTTTCCAGAGCACTTCTCATCTTATCTTTCCAGTGATCATCTGCCTCCTGATAAAATTCTGGGAAGATAATCAAAAACTCATCATTCTATTTCCTGAGAAATTTGTAGCTTCAGGCTATTTTCTGTGACAGTACAAAACACTGCCCCACTTCATCCAAGGAATGTGCTCTCATTTGCTATGATGTCTGACCCCAGTTCAAGGTATGGCCGCTTCTTAGAGCTCCTGATCTGGATGGGTCTTCAGCAGGTGTCTCCAAGGAGACTGAAGTTGCTCATAAACCATCCACCTGGCAGACAGTCTGCTGAATAGAGTTTTGGACAGTGAGACATTTTGAACTTCCCCTTTCATCCTGTGGTGGTGATGACTTGCCACAAGCATCTGTTTCTGTGATGTAACTGGTTTTGTGGTGAGGGTGTATGTTTTTGGCATCTCACTGCACATTGTGACCTAGTGGAGGGCAGAACTTTGGGAAGGTGTTTGCTGTTTAAGGACTCTCATAAAAGGGTGCTGTTTTTGTCCATTTCTGAAGAACTCTTTGACTTTCTTGGGAGTGGAACTGTATATTTTGACAGGCTTGCGGTTTTGTGTTTTGAGCTGACTGCCTTAATGCGACTCTGAGGATTCTCTCTTGAAAGATATTTTTATTGGTTGCCATCATATTGGCCCACAGAATCTCTGAAGTGATACTCTTGGCTATAGGATGGAAGAGGCTATGTTGTACAAGAAATTGGTATCTTCCTGGACTAACCTGCATTTAATCACAAAAAATGGTTTTGGAACTACATTTTAAACTTAGTCCCCATTCATTCATTCTCTCTTCGTGGGACACAGTGCAGGGAATGAAGCTCTTCATACCTTGGATGTGTACTATCAGTTAAATAATGCCGGAGGAGGATACATGAGCTTAAGAAGGGAAACAAGTTTGTCTCTTATTCCACATAAGAAGAATTGTCTAATATCCTGGTGAATTGCTGGCAGCATTTGTCCAGTGGCAAGCCACACATTATGGGCATCAAAGACTACTCCATCAATGGTGTAGCTGCTTAAATGATATCTGTTTTATAGCAATCTGTGATGTGGATTTACAGTTGTCATTTCAGACCTTTACTCAGTTTACTACATTTAAATGAGTCTGGTCACAACACTGAGCCTGGCTTGACACCTCAGTGCTTTACTTAAGATTCAGCTTTTTGAATTTATTTCATTGGGCCTTCCTTTGGATTGGACTTCCTACAGAGGTAAAATTATATTAATTGTAATTCCTCCTGCAGTTTCCTACAGGAGAGCGTTTCAAGGCCAGTTGTAATGTTCAGCATATCTCTTTCTCAGTATGCTTGGATAGCCTCTCAGCCCATATATGTAGATGGATTTTCCTAGAAATGTATTTATTTTTCCAGGTTGGCACACACTGTACACAGGGATCAAAGTGGATATTATAGGAGTCCAGTACATATTTGTAGTCTGTCTGATGCATGATGATATGACTTATACTGGCCAGAGCTGCGTGCTTTTTCGTTATGACAAGAGCTGATGAGGATGAGGTTTGAGAAATGTAGAAATGTGCCAAGCTGGGAATCTCAAGAGAAAATCAAAACAAAAAGATCAGTTTGATAGTGACGAGTAAACAGCTAAATATTTTATAGCTCATTTTTCTTGTTTAAATGGAGGTACCATATACCATTTTGTTATGTTAAAATAATGTTTGTTTACAGATGCACTTGGTTTTCATTGTGTATATAAATTTTTTTTTTTTTTTTTTTTTTGCTTCTCATAGTAAATGGGTAAATTTGCTCTACTAAAAATTAGAGAACAGTAATGTTGGTTTGTGTGATGTTACTGAATTGCATTTATTTGAATTTTGTCTTGTTTGTTCAGTAAACTGTTAAGCTCATTTTAAAATGGCAATGATTGGCCCTGAAAAAATATACCTTTTTGTATGAGGTTTTCACTTTTTGAAATAAATATCTGTTTTAAAAGAGAACTTTTTGTAAACCATTATTCTTGCTTTCTTATACAGATTTTGTCAGCTTCCATAAAGAAATCGTGCTTGGAAAATAGTAGAACTCTGGGACATTCCCTAGATTCACCCATTTTCTTCACATTTAGTTTCCAGGGGAATTAATGGCTTGTACCTTGTTTTTGTGACCACTGACATAACATTCTTGCTGGTGTACACTTTTCCTGCATACCAAAAGTGCTCCTGTCTGGAACTTAACCTACAGTAGAGTTGAAGTGAAGACATCTGAGCTGCAGTTTGTGGTCTTTATTAAGCCTTGTCCACCCTTTTGCCTCATTTTTCATATGCCTTTTACTAAAGAAGGGAACTTTCTTTCTACATTTCATTTCTACATTTACTTGTCTTTTAAAACTCCTTATTAGGCACTTCATATTTGCTGCTTTGTAACTGAATGTGTGTATTGTGAAACATTTTCCATGAACTGTAGATAATGATGGTCTTATTCTAGAACTCAAATTTTTTTCTGTAGTTTGCCATTTTTGTTAGTTTCTGGAAGAAAAGCTGTCCTACAAAAAATTTGATCTATAAAATTGAGCAACTGTTTCTTGATGTGCTTTCATTCAGGATTCATGCAGATATCATCTGCTCCTAGCTCTTGATTCACTGACTGGCAAGAGGAAATGAACCATTTTTGATTGCAGCTTTCTTGGAGAAATGTGTTCAGGCAAATTTGAATTTCAGTAACGGTGTTGGTGTGCTTTTATTCATGTGTTCATTCTTGAATTTTCTCCATTTTTGTTGATGGCAGTACACATTTCACTGAATTACTTTGCCTTATAGTTCACTAGATTTGTGCCACCAGAATAAGTTCATCACCTGCTGTGTGACTCCCCTGATTTAGATTCCTTTCCCCTATCAGGTTTGTGTTTGTTTGATTGTCTTATCCACTTCTCAAGTTTGAATTTTGCCATATTTCCTCATTGTAGCCAACCCTTTTCTATTATTTTTTTTTCATTGTGGAATGTGTCCCTGAATAGACTTGTGCCTTTCACATGCTTTCATGTGCTGTTAGTGAAATTGACAGATCATGTGGCATCCATGCTCCTTGTATTATATACCATTAGCCTACTGTCCTCTTGGTAAACCTGTATAGCTTGTTAGAGATACTAGAACTTTCTGGCAGATGTAATATTGCCCTTGCTGCAAAACAATCCTTACCCTTTCTCATTCTGTATTATTCATCCCGGTTTCTCTCTTTCTGTAGTTATTAGCTACGCTCAAAACTTTTATTCAGAAATAAAACTTTACTTTTTGTGAAATTTCATTTTTGTTTGCTGTATAGTTGAGCCTGGTCTGACCACTCAGGGCCTTATGCTGTCTCATCTTTTATGTAAACATGCATGCTCTCAGGCCATTCTGCTTGCTAATGGACATGGAGTCTTTCTACACTTCACTTTGCTTTCCTGAGACTAGTTGTATTTCTGTTTATAGTAAAGCCTCCTTAAAAGGAGTTTAAAAAGTCTTTCTTTCATCTCAGCAAAAAGAATCTGCATTGAATGCAATGCTTTCTGAATATGAAGCCATTTCTCTTAAAATGGGCACAGATTCTGATACTTTTCCATGATGCTCATTTCCAAGAATTGATTTTAAAGCAATTGTAGTAATAAAGCTCTCCAGCTCCTGCTTCAGCAGTCACCTTCTGCTGTTTCTTCCCTCAGGTCTATGACTCGGTCAGTAGAGTCTGTTACTCTCCCTAGTGGCTTGAGGTGCCAGACGTTTTTTGTTTTTTTTTTTTCTTTCTACCTGCTACCACTTTTTGCAGGCACCATTTGTTGCCATTACTGGTTTTGATATGCCCCACAGGTATATGGGTACTGTGAAAGGACTATCTCCTTTTTTCTGTGATCTGTTTATCCAGATCTTTAGCAGTTTCTCCAACATAATTTTTTACATTGACCCTGCTGGTGCCAGCCTCACTCTACCCTGTGTTCAGTACCAATGTTGCCATATCATTACTAGTGGTATGGTGCCTGCCCAGCTATCTGGAAGTTAAGTAATTGTATGTCATTTGTGAATATTGATACGATTTATATAGAACTGTATGTTGTGTACTGAGCTTCAAGAATGTAACCACAGCATACCCCGCTGGAACATAGATTAACTTGCAAAACTTAATAGTTTAGATTAAGTGACTTTATAGCTGGGCCATAAACAAGAGATGTTATCTCTGTTTCAATGCAGAAGCAGACACAATGTATAGAGCTAGGTGTGTGTGGTTGTTTTTTTTTTTTTTTTTTTTGGAAAAATGGGAAACCAAGTGCTGCCAAACCGTTGAAAATGCAAAATTAGACCACGGACTCCTTGTACCAGCAAGCAACCACAAACGAAATCTTAACGCAACTTTTATTGATTAAAAGCGTTTTCGCCACACAACAATGTGGCTTCTTCAGAGAAACAGTAATCACAATATGAAAGAATGCACACCTCTTTTTAAGTTACTGAGAAGGGAAATGACATCACAGAAAATGGAAGAGCTCAATAAGCTCGTAAAATTATATTACTACACATTTTTGAATGATAATCAACCAATTTATCAAACTCCAGCCTAAAAAATTTTTTTTAAGACCTCAAGAATAATAAAAATAGTAATAAAACTGAAAACACATTACTTTTCAGTTTTAGTTTTATTCTGGTGGAGTTTGATAAATTGTTATCATTCAAGTATTGAGCTGTGGTGCATTCAATCATATTGTGATTAGCAGGCCCTAGTTTTGGAAAAATGCTAGGTTTAAGTGTTTTATTACTTCCAAGATCTGGCAAACTTCTGAGAGATATGTATTTTAACACAGAGATGTGAAATTCTGTTAGTTTCTGTTTAGCCTGGGATCTAAAGTCAGGTGACAGAGTGATTGTCATCCATCCTGGCCAGCAGTAATGTTTGATATTAATTTGGGCACTCTCTCAGAGAGAGACTAGGTATTTTGTATTTTGTCTTGGACCTAGTAAGAACATCACTCCATCATGCCTGTGTGTAAGATTTAGGGCATAGTGTCTCTTGGATATAGATAGGAATATAGTAAAAATTAGTTTAGATGTTTTCTGTATTTGTTTGAGACTATCCTGCAATGTTTCCTGTGATTTTGAACTCTGAAGTCACTGTGTTGAGTTACCGAATATTGTCTTGTTCTTTTATTATTTGTTAGTTTTAAATATATTTAATAATAAATATATCTTTGTGGCTGATGTTTGAGAGACATATTTAAGCTCTTGGAGTACTTGCATATGTATTTGGTGATGCTTTACAGGCCACTCCTAATAGCCTAGTGCTTGGTCAAAACTGCCATTTGGATTAAGAGCAACAATACACTGTAGGATTGGGCACCCTTTGTTAAGGGCCTTAAGTAGCTGATAGAGTTGGCTGGTGACAGCTGGAACTACCTTACAGTCTGGGCAAAGTGGAGCATAGCTAGTAAACCTGTGCCAACCTTCACTGTGTGTGTGTGTGTGTGTGTGTGTGTGTGTGTGTGTGTGTGTGTGTGTGTGTGTGTGTGTGTGTGTGTGTAAATTAAATCTTTGTGTGTGTCAGCTACTTGGGCAGGGACATGAAGCACTGCTTGGACAGAGAGGGTGCTGGAGGTTTTGGCTTGGCCACTTGCCTGAGATCTCAACCCTATAGCTGTGCCAGTGGGGGAGTCTTTTATTGGGTATCTAGAGAGAGAGGGAGAAACCAGCCCCAGACTATCACTGCATGCTCTTAAGGGAAATTGTACTTTAGTGTGTGTGTGTACTTGTTATCCTCCTAATATGTACGTCCCCTAGCTGTTGCCAGTGGTGAGGATAGAGGTTCCTTGATTATTAGTTCAGTGTATGGGGCGTTACAACTAGTATCTGGATGTTTTACTTTGCACCTTTTGTGCCATATTCAGGTTCACTAGCATGTTTTTATGCATTTGGTTTTCCTGATAACTGGCACTAGGCTTTGATGTTCTTCATCTCACATTGCTGCAGTCATAACCTGTGGGTAGTCCGCTGTCCTCGGTCGGCCCGAATACCAAAGTGTTAGGCTGGCGTCATGGTCATAATTAACAGATCTGGCGTCAGTACACCGTAGTACTAAAGCGCATGACCGGCGTCATATCCTCAGTCTTTCTTGCCGGTCGAAGCAGAAGCAGCGTTTGCCAAGTGCCGTTCGGCGTCCTGAAATTACCGTATTCTGAGTTTCAGACGAAAACCAAGTTGGGCTAAATTACCCGTTGGGGAATATTTTGTCTTTTCTTGCCTCAGTTAAATCGGATGTCAGAAAAAGTGAATAATTGTATTTCTTGTGGGAAACAGATACCTCATAGGGATTACCACTCTCTGTATTCCTTGCTTGGGGCCTGAGCACGGCGTGAGTCGGGTCGCTTTGTGCTAGATTTAATAGCGCACCATTAAGCGTGGAGTTAGATTGTGCTAGGCTTGTCTTAGGTAAGCGGTGTAATTACAATATGCGTCGGATCCTCCGGCGCCCGCTACAAGAAGCGCAAGGAAAAATCGTTAGTCAAGCAGGATGAGTCATCCGTTCGGACCCGGTTCTTTAGAAACTACGGTGGAATCTGTGGATCCAGCGAGGTTTCAGCTGAGTCTCAGGGGAGCCTTTAATTTTGCAAGATGTGGCCTGGCAAGTCGGGTCAGGCTGAGGGGGCCTCTCAGGTTGCTGTACTCCCTTCTTTGCATAAGGTGGTTAGGCCTTCCCCTTCTGTCTCTAAGGTACCTTCAAGGTCAGGCCTGGTTTGTCTTCCTCTGGCGTCAGTCCTAGTTCTGCAGGTTCTGTACCTAAAAGCACATGCTAAAATGGCAGAAGACTTGATTACCTTAATCAGAGGTTCTATGCCCTCCAGATAAGAGGCCTAGGGTGGAGCCAGAGGTGGAAGGTTTGGAACATTCTTCAGATTACTCAGTCTTCGCTGAAGACATTCAGGATTTTCCTCCTTATTCTGATTCAGGAGGGATTCTAGTCCTTCTGCTTCCCCTCAGAGGATTTTTCTTTTCAGAAACCCTGCATTCTATGAGGGAGCATTTTAAATGGGAAGGTCAGGATTTCTCAGATTCCCGAAAAGGGCTTAGGGAATTCTTGTTTTACCACAACATAGGCCCTTGGCTATACCTCCTGTTTTGGATGTTGTTCAGGATGTTTTCTCTGAGGCTTCCCTTAATCCAGACTCTTTGCCTTCTGCCCCGGTTAAACCAGATAGGTATTACAGAGTGCCAGAGGCTCATAAATATTTGTATAAGAGCCCAAGGGCTGACCCAGAATCTATTAGCCAGGGACCTAAGGGTGTCAGGGCTTCTGTTGTAAAGAATCCAGTTCCTATGGATAAAGATTCTAGAGCTTTGGATAGGTGGGGTAAAAAAGTGTATACCTCTTCCACTCTAGCAATGAGGGCTTTAAATTGCCAGTTTCATATGCTGAAGTACCAGAATTTTCTCCTTACTCAGTTAAAATCTAAGGTAGATGCTTTGGCAGAGGGCATAGAGTGTAAGGAATTACAGGATTTGGTTCATGCCTCTGATCAGGTGGGTAAGCATTCTTTGCAGTGTGGTTTCGATGCTTTACAGGCTTCTTCAGGGAGGCTGCCACTGGATCAGTTATTCGTAGGCACGCCTGGCTTAAGGATCAGAACTTGTCAGAGCATGTTAAAGCTTGAATTTTGGATGCTCCCCTTCAGTCTGAAGTTTTGTTTGGTTCTCCTGTGGAGTCAGTCTTGAAGAAAATGGAAGACAAAGCTAAGTCTATGCAGACTGTTAAGGATTTTTTGCAGGTGCAGCCCCCTAAGTTTAGCAGAAATTGGCCTACTAAGGGATGGGCTTACCCTTCTTCTGATTTACAGTCTAGGGGCAGAGCTCAGGGTTCTTTCAGGCCTAGGACGTGGAGTTCCCCTGCACAATCTACAGGTGAGGGCAGGGGCCAGTCCTTTCGTAAACAGACCCAATGACCTGCATATTCAGCTGCCAGATCCTTCCTGTCTGGCAGCTCCTCTGGGAGGAAAGTTGGCACTTTTCCGGCAAAATTGGCTTTTAATCACCCAGGACAAATGGGTGTTGGACATTATAGACCGAGGCTACAAGTTTTATTTCCACACATTGCCTCCTTTCAAAGGCATGCCAGGCTCCTTCTCCTCAGCAAAGGGTGGAGGCTCACAAACAGATTTCTTTACTTTTACAAATGGGGGCTATACAGCAGGTCCCTCTGTCAGAAGTGGGCCTAGGATTTTATTCTCACCTGTTTCTTGTCCCAAAGAAAGGAAACACTTGGAGGCCAATTCTGGATTTGTCTATTCTCAACACATACCTGGACATTCCAAAATTCAAAATGTTGACTTTGCAACAACTTCTGCCTCTGCTAGGCAAAGATCACTGGATGGTAACTCTGGATCTCAAAGAGGCTTATCTTCATATTCCTATCAGGCCCAGCTGCAGGAGATTCCTGCGTTTTCGGACTGGGACTTTACATTATCAGTTCTCTGCATTGCCCTTTGGCTTATCTACTGCGCCCAGGGTGTTCACAAAGGTTCTGGCTCCGGTGATAGCCTTCTTAAGGTTAAGAGGAATACAAATTTATCCTTATTTGGACGATTGCCTGATTCTTGCTCAAGACAAAGACAAGCTACTTCACCATCTACAGTATGTTATGGCAGTGTTAAGATGCCTAGGGTATTCTGTGAACGAAACAAAGTCCAGTCTAATACCCTCTCAGGACATGTGCTTTCTGGGTGTGAGACTGAATACAGTCTCTCAGTTGGCATTTTTGACCCCGGACAAGCAAAGAAATCTTACCCTTTACTTCCAACAATTGTCTCTACGGTCCAGGCTGACTGCAAGGACAGTCCTTCAAGCCTTGGGGTTCATGGCATCTTGTATTCTGGTGTTTCCCAATGCCAAACTGCATATGAGGAAGCTACAATGGTATCTCAAAAGTGTATGGACTCAACACTGCCACGATTTGGACACTGTCATTCAGATAATACCTTGCATTCAAAAGGAATTTTTGTGGTGGGCTCAGGAATGTCACCTAAACAAGGGACTCTCTGTGACCCGACCAGGCTGAGTCAGATCTTAACGACAGATGACTCGGACAAGGCTTAGGAGCACACCTCAATGGAAAATGGGTTCAAGACACGTGGCCTGCCAGACTTCAACATTTGCATATCAACTTGAAGGAGATGTTAGCAGTCCAATTTGCATTGATGGCTTTCAAGGATCTACTTCACCCAGGACAAGTGTTGATTCAAACAGACAACACAACTGTCATGTGGTACATCAACAAGCAAGGGGAACCCATTCGTACCCTCTTTGCAGGCAAGCTATGATTTTGTGGAGACTGCTCTCAGTTTACCTCACTCTTCAGGCAAGGTTTCTGCCAGGAGCACAGAACTCCTTAAGCGGATGTTTTGAGCAGACAGATGGTGGATCCCCACAGTGGAAGTTGGATCCTCATGTATTCTGACAGTTGACAGTGATTTGGGGACTCCAGACATAGATCTGTTAAGCTTCTCCACTAAATTTCCAGTTGCCAAAGTTTTGCACAAAGATGTTTCATCAAAAGCTTGGAAAGTGGATGCTCTATCATTCAGTTGGAACAATCTTCACGTCTATGCCTTTCCTCCTCTGCCTCTCCTTCCCAGGGTGCTCTTGAAGGTCAGACAGGACAAGCCCTCCATGATTCTAATAGCTCCAGATTGGCCAAGGCAGCACTGGTACCCTCTGCTGAGGAGTTTAGTACGGGAGCCTCCTTGGCCTTTGCCATCAATTCCACACCTTTTGTCCCAGGCAGGCAATCATTTCCTCAATGTCAGGATACAGTCCCTGCATCTGACAGCCTGGCATATTCTGTTCTAGAACCTGGAGGGTCGCAGCTTCCTCACCAAGTTTTGAATGTCATTTTGGAGGCCAGACGACCTAGTACAAGGAAAGTTTATGCTGATAAATGGAGGAGATTTTTTATTTGGAGCAAAGCAAAGAGCTTTGATGTTTCAGTGCCTAATTTGAGTGTTTCACTTCAGTATCTTACAGAATTATTAGACAAGGGTTTGTCTTTGTCCTCTGTAGAAGTTCATGCTGCAGCCATTTCTGCTCACTATGACTGTGACCCACCATTATTCTCTCATCCTTTGTTTAAGCAATTTCTTAGAGGGGCAAAGAACATAGGACCCCCGTGAGCTCCTACTCCTTCCTGGGATCTCAATTTTGTGTTGGGAAAAACTCACTTTACCTCCTTTTTGAACCTGCAGCTACATCTGAGTTGAAGTTTTTGTCTTGGAAGACTGCTTTTTGTTGGCCATTCGTCTGCTAGAAGGGTATCTGAATTACAGGCTCTAATGGCAGTTGAACCCTTCCTGATTTTCATAGGATAGGGTATCCTGCGTACTAACCCTACTTTTATGCCTAAAGTGGTTTCAAATGTGGCCTTGAACCAATCTATTCATTTGCCTACATTTTATGCTGACCCTCAAAATAAAAAATGTTGCACTCTTTGGATATTCACAGGCAGTTCGTTATTATTTAGAGCAGAACTAAAGGGTTCAGACAGTCTCAACAGTTCATTTGTTTCTTCTTGCTTTGGGCTCTCAAACCTGTTTCAAAACAAACTATTTCTAAAGTGGATTGGCCATTGTATTGATTTTTGTTATTCTCATCATGGTAAGGAGATTCCGGCTGGAATCAGACCTCATTCCACTAGGGCTACTGCCACTTCTACTGCTTTTCTAAGGGGTGTAGCTACTAAAGATATTTTGGAGGCAGCTACTTGGAGTTCAGTGCACTTTTTCTAAACATTACCATCTCCTCTTTATTCCAAATCTAGGGCTGGGTTTTCCACTGCAGTTTTACAGGGCATGTTAGCAGCTCCCAATGCTTTATGATTTTGCCAACCTCCCTTTACCTTTGCTTTGGGATTCTACCCACAGGTTATGACTGCAGCAATGTGAGACAAAGAACATAGTACAGTTTTGTACCTACCATAAATGTAGATGTTCGAAGATCCACATTGCTGCAGTCCAATTTTACCCTCCCTCCTTCCTCTCTGTAGTTTGGTTGTGTGGTGGTTGTGTGGTTGGTTGTGTGGTCAAATATTGTTTGTACATGGGTGTTTGGATGTTTTTTCTGTTTTTTGGCTATGGCCTTTCTTTTTGGGCCTTCTGACATCTGGGGCAAGAAAGACTGAGGATATGACGTCGGTCATGCGCTGGAAGTGCCTACGGCATTACTGGCGTCGCCAGATCTGAAAGCGACCATGACCGGCGCCAGCCCTAACACTTTTGTTCAGACCGTCCGAGGACCGGACGTTCACCACAGGTTTGTATTTGCAGCAATGTGGATCTTCGAACATCTACATTTATGGTAGGTACAAAACTGTACTTTTTACCTCTCTTGAATAGCCAGCAGTTCTCTTCCTAGTATATTCAAGCCTATAACAAGCACTCTCTTGCAGATCACAGGATTGTCCTTGGTGTCTTCTTGACAACTAAACCGGCTTGATTTACTAGTTCCCCACTTCAATCTTTAGGTTCTCTGTATTTCTTCCATCTCCAAAAAAGACTTTGCGTCTGGCCTCCCTTTGAATCCTCAGTGTCGGTAGACAACCAAACAGCACCTGATTTGACTCTCCAGTTGAGGACCTTATAGATGCAGTGAGAGATGGCTAACGACCATCCCTTCTACATTATCTACAATTTGAAATGTGCATCATTAAAACACTGTTGCAGTAGTCTTAAGTTGTGTGTGTGTTATCCTGCCTAGGATATGACAATTGGCCAATATTGAAATCTTCAGAGACACTACCATACACCCTATCCACTGTGGGACTTGAGTACCACAGAAAATCATTGGTTAGGGAGCCAGAGCTTTAGAGCTTTTGTGACACAGAAGTATGGTGTCTCTAAAGGCTTCGTGGAACTGATGCCTTAAAGGCTGGGTAGAGAAGTACTCTTCTGGAAAAAAACTTCCATTTTTATCAGTATCTCCAAGAAAAAAACTACTTTCCTAAATGAAGTTATTTTTTAGGAAATGTGTTTTATGGACAGTCGCGTTGATATTTTTCTGCCACAAAAGTGTTTTTCTTCTGAAAATGCTTACATTAAAATGTGAACAAAAATGTTTTAAAATTATTTTTTTGGCATGTAAAATAAATTTAAGGACTAGAAATGTTTGTTTTGGGAGTTACAGATTTTTGTTAACCTGAATACAGTGATATTTTTTTCAGGAGGCTTGCCAACTTGCTCAGGCTCCTCTACGTGCTTGTCCCTCTCCTGTGAATTCACCACAAACTGAAGATTTTTTTTTTCTTCACATCTCCCACCAGAAGAGTTCTTTTTCTGAAACCAGAATTAAAATGAAAGAATTGTTTCAGTGGAAACTGAAATTCCATTCTCCCAACAGAAGTATTATGTTTATTGCAACAATTTCCTTAACCTGCAGCTGTTCTCTTTTTACCGGTATTGGAGGATGTTGCCTGGACTATGACTGACAGTCAACTTCCTGACCCTTAAAAAAAAAAAAAAAAGTCTGATAGTTTATATACAGTACCTCAAATGCACAAATCGGATCCTACAGTTATTTCCTTAAAACAATCATTTGCTGCCAAACATTGTGAATGCCAACCCTTTTCTTTCCAACAGGGATGGGAAAGCTTTTGACTGGGTTTTTCCTTCAGTTACCTTAACTTTCAGAATACTAAACTGCCAGGTTGATGTTGTTTTTTACTTGCTTCATTTGAAAAAATGAGGAAATTAACTGTTGGCCTTTCTTCAGAGGTTAAAGAATTGATAAACTCTCAATATTGTCTTCTTCTTAAGTAACCAAAGACCATTTGAAGTGCTGTTATGATTCTGTTGGTGCTATATCTAGAGCAGCTGCTACTGGATCAGTCATATAAAGATTTGCTTATTTACATTTACAAAACATTCCAGAAGATGATGACGCCAAGATTTAAATTCTCCCCTTGACAAATAGGTTTATTTGGCCCTTCTGCTGCTGAGGTCCTTAAATTTTGTTGAAAAGAGAACGTTGGTTCATGGGGTTACCAAAATATTTCAGCACTCCTTATGTAAGTTCAGAACAAACTTTCGTTTTAGTTTAAGACCCTTTTTCAGCAAACAGCTGCTTCACCATGGTACAAACTAATGTAATTTTAAAAAGCATGGGAAGGATGCTTAAAAAAAAGATAGGGAGGGGGGTGGTTGTCCAGAGTCAAGGGCAGTCCAAAAGTCAGAATCACTATTTGCTCTTCAAGATTCCACCCACCCACACCCTGGTAATCCCTCAAATCTAACCAAGAGTTTAGTTCTGCATTTTCCTCATTGGCATCAATAATCTGAGACATTTGGGGTTCAGAGAATCACTCGGCACTTCTTTTCAGGTGATTCCTCATTCTGCCATCAAATCAAACATCTGCATTTCTTCCAGTTCTGGAACAAATGTCTGTGGGAGTCATATAACCAGTTCCCTGAGATCAGACAGGGAAGGGTTTTTATTCAAGAATATCTCTTTCTGGTGCAAAATAAAGAAGGAACTTGGAGAGCAGTCTTAGACTTCTCTTTTTCAACCTCTGTGTCAATGTCCCAAATTTCAAAGGGCTGTCTTTCCAGTCTGTACCCCTCATACCACCTCTTAGATTGTTTTGTACCATTAGACTTAAAAATATTTATCACTTTCCTGCTGCCAAACAGAGTGCTCCTCTGCAGGCCTTCCAGGATGAATGGTTGGCTTGTGCTGCTCCCTTTGCTGGGCAGTTGAATCCCCTTTTTTTCCCCTTTTTTTTGTGGGGGGGGGGACTTCCAGATTTACTAATTTTATTTACATTTACTTTTTGGTTAAGAAAATATTTTGTTAATTGAGTTTGTGTTTTAACTGACAGTTGTGACTTAACTATACTTTTATATGAGAGTGCACGTTTCTCTGTCAGTTTTAACGTTGTTAAAACTGTTTTAAAACCATTTTGCTCTAGAAAAAAAACTGTAATTTTGCTTTCCCATCCCCAAAAAGTGCATCTAGTATTTTTTCTGTGTTTTAACTGGAAAGTTAACTTTTTGACTATAAACTTTTACCAGCTTATGCTTCCTAGTTTCCCTAGGAAATGATCATGTAACAAACTACTGGTACCACAGTTGGTCTTTCAGCCACAAAA
The DNA here is from genome assembly GCF_019279795.1 of Protopterus annectens. Classification (NCBI taxonomy): domain Eukaryota; kingdom Metazoa; phylum Chordata; order Ceratodontiformes; family Protopteridae; genus Protopterus; species Protopterus annectens. The sequence continues at coordinate 1,330,139,850 of NC_056739.1, read as the reverse complement.
ATAAAAAATTAAGAAAACACCTTTTGTCACCACAGCAGGCTAGCAGTTTGCTTCAGCTGCAAGTGGGTAACACTTTTGTGGCCAAAGTTGATTCCTCAGACCACTCCACTCATCCCCCAGAGTCCTGTAGTGTAGCATTTACAAACACTGGACTAGGGATTAGGTACATCCTCTATGGCTGTTAGGGTCCCCTCGGTGGGCAAGCGGGAGAGACTCTTAGAGCCACTCTTGTACGTCTTGGGAAGAAAGGACAAGGATGTCTTCCCTGTTTAGTTGGATTGTTTGTTGGGCC